>NW_022991885.1:245000-415832 GCF_902827175.1 Gymnodraco acuticeps
CCTAAAGTCCACCTCAACCAGGGTTACTAGAGGTGCGGCTAGGGGAGACTGCACCATCCCATTTAGGAAAAGCGCATTCAGCCAGGCTGTCTTTTCATTCCACGCATCCCATCAATGGAATTCAATACCACAACCAATAAGAGAATCCTCATCCTACTACACATTCAAGCACAGTGTTAAAAAGTGTGTATGAGTGTGTATTGTTAATGTTTTATTTATTATCATGACTTGCTCTTATCTGTATTCAGTGATGTCATCTATTGTAAATATGTACAATGGTATAACAATGTTGTGGTATTTTTATTATTGCTTTTAGGATGTCTATCACCATCTGGCAAAGGGACTATCGATGAAAACTAGCCTTTTGGCTAATTCGAGTATACATGTTTTTAATATGTTGATTAATGTACACTGTCCCTTGTTTTAAATAAATCAAATCAATTCAATTCAACAGACACTCTCATGTTAGCTGGTCAATTTTTCAGTTTAGTAAAGCAACAATGTGTTTTAAGCATGTCTTTTTTTTACCAGCAAAAATTAACATCACGATATCGTTCATTACAGTTGATGTGATTTACGGATGCACATTGCTAACCTTTGTTACGGCCGCCACCTCCCCCGGACGTAACACCTTGCTACCTAGCTAGCCCCAACATTAATAACTTAGCTTTGCACTCGCTCTGCAGCTACCAAACTCTTGTCAAATATGGTCACTTCTGGTTCCATAAAGATGTCAACCGCCACAATGCCAAACTCACGATTTTTTTACGAATGAGTAACTATTGGTGAACATTCTGAAATCCAGTTGGATGATATAGATGCTCCATCAGCATTCACTGACCTTTCAGTCTGCAACACATCATCACTGCCATAGGCATGTCAGAATAAAAGCTCCACCATTATTCAATGCATAGTGACACACTCAGTATAGAAATATTGGAATATCTGGTTTACTGTCAAAGAGTATTAACATCCGACCAAAGTCATATCCACCCATGTATGCCTGCACCTTTATAATCTGTGCTGCTTGACTGATCGGTTCACTAAGCCGCACGTTATCATTCCTGTCTTTCACCAGGCGTGGATAATAAATGGCTGCTTCCTTGACTCACTGAAGTGTGAAATAGCGCTACAGCACAGGCCTCTTATCATTCAGTTACTGTATAAATCAAATGAAAAATCCATTACTGAATATTAATGTGAGAAAAGATCAATCTTTTCATGGGAGACTGCATTACTCTGAAAAGGTCAGCCACAGAAAGAGAGAAGGCACCACTACAGATTCATAAATCCACTTAATGCATTAGTCTAATATTCTTCTGCAGTAATAATGTTGGATGACGAAGACTGGTGATGTGAACACTGTGATTACATAATGTTAGCCTGGAGGATCTGTGCATCCTCAAAGGTAATGACTCCTATCTGATCTGACAGAGTTCAAGTTCACTGCCCAGTGCTCCAAAAATATATCCTTTTTGATGTGGATAATTTTGTATTTAAAGGCACAATATATCATTTTCTCCCACTAGGAATGCCATCATGACAAAAGACACAGATTAGTGGCGCCTTGAAGTAGCGTTGGATATTAGGAGTTGTTGTCTTTTCCACTATTGACATCATTGCAGTCAGTTCTCCCATTCAGGATTTGCTATGAAATGTTAACCAGGGGCCAAACTCTACATGGATGTGACCTCCTATCCAAAACAAACGGTCACAGTAAATACAAACTGTGTTTACAGAGAATAATGTTGGATAGATGTTAAAAATCTGTGATTCTCTGACACTCTGCTCAGTGGACCACCGATGGAGTGACTGTGAGCTAACGTTAGCTTAGCTTGGTTCTCTGTATTTACTTGCACTATTTTATCTGTTTTATTGTGTTGCTCTGTTGGAGGAGCCTGTGACGTAAGATTTTCATCGACATAACTACACTGTAGCTATGTACGAACAACAATAAAAGCCTTGAATCTTGATAGCTTTAAGACCCAGACGTAAAACGAGCAAAATCCTTTGTCCTGTTGAACATACGATTAAAGAAACGACCACAATCTAAAAAGTGTTATGTGGAAATGTCACTAAATGTCAATCTATGACATCTTCTGGCAGACAACCACACCTATGACACATGCTCATGGGAACGCTAATAGAGACGACCAAATAAAACAGACAGTCACCTTGATTACAATGAGAGATTTCTCTATGCATGACAGTTGCCAGAAACATTCAGAACAACTAACAAATCAACAACAATTATACACTGGTGTTGTCATTTTTGGAAATTTTAATGGCGAAATGTAACAGAACACACCTTGTTAATAATATAACATGCTGTCACAAAAGACAGCCTCGTTGGTGGAGTCTGAGATAGATCTTTATTCATCAGAATTGTCACTTCTTTACAGAGTAATCTTTCTTCAGAGGAGAGGAAAAACTGGTTTTTATCACAGCTTCTTTTCCCTCTCTCTAACACTCTGACATGTGGTTAGTCTGAGCTATTTTAAACTTCACTGCTGTTCCCATTGTCAGCCTCTGCTCTAGGCAGCTACATTAATCATGTTCCTACTTGTCCTTGCCCTTGACTGTCTTCACATTTTAACCGATGTTAGGCAATGGCTGGTGTTTCACTCAGCTCGGTGTCTCCTCGGTATGAATGGCTGTCGACTCTGCCAGCAATCAACCTTTAATTACCAGAGCTCTTTCCTCATCAGTCAAGTCAAAGCGGATCATGACTTGGTTGGTTATGTACTTCTAGATTCAAGATTCAAGGCTTTATTGTCATGTGTAGCCAGGGTCGGCGTCATGGGGGGTCATTCGCGGGCCATGCCCCCCCAAATGAGTCACTGTGCCCCCCCAACGCAGGGTGGGCAAGCCTTGCCACTTTGTCGTTTTTTTTTTTTTTTAATCAAATAAGTGAAAACGTTTCCACTAAAGGTTTATTGTGTGAAATACATCAGAAATAAAGAATACAAATATAAAACACAGCCTGAGGTGTGCTCACTGCTGCTCTCTGATTGGTGTGTTGCTTGACCAATGACCCCCGACCTTTGTTTTGTTATCATTACGTGGCTGTGTGTTTAGATGAAAGCCCAGTGGCGATCTGTTAATCTGTTACACTGATTAGTGATTATACAGTAAAGCCATCGAAAATAATATGATATACAGTACAGTACAAATAGCCTACTTCTGGGTCTCTGTGTTTCATTCAAGCTCGGCTCTGTGTGTTTGTGGCACAATCGCATTTTGTGAGGGCGCGAGCGGTAACGTGGAATGTTGTTGTTAGCATCTGGTTAGCTAGCTATGCTAACGGATATAAAGAGCTGTTTCTACACCAAGGTGGAGGAGAGTCCTCTCCTGTCAGACTGAGAGGATCGTATAACCTCAGCTCAGTGAGGTAAGGACTCTCTCAGTGTTGAGATAGTTCACTTTAGTGTAAGTTATCTCAGTGGGTCTCAAACGGTTTGGTCACCATTTATGTAAACAAGTATTTGCGAGGAACACATTTATATGATTATTAGCCTATTCAGGGTTGCCAACTCTCATGCATCTGACGTGTGACACTGACACACGCTTTCACTCTCAATCTCACGCTGCCCAAACTATTCTCACGCCAAGAACAAGATGAACCGGCGATCGTTTTTGGTTAGTTATTTACAATGTTGAGTTGACAGTTGCTCAAGCTGTCGATCCGCTCCCTCCCCGCCCCCACCACTCTTGATTGATTGATTGATTGAAAAGTGTATTAACAGCTTGTATATTGGGTACAGTACAGTACATCTCAAAACATACAATTGTTAAGGGGATGCTGACCAGAGAAAGACTTTCGTCTTGTTTACATCAGGGTCCCCCATTTCCAATTCATCATATAATTTAAGACATATAAGACATATTTGACATACAGATGGCTTATTTACAATTAACAATGTTAACAGACAGCAGAGCAGTGGGAGACGGTTGGTCAATCCCCGACCCGTATTGCGCATGCGCATCTAAGATCCAGTAGAAATTATAATAAAGTAAAAGTCTGCTGCTTATTGTTCTACTAGGCCAGGGGTCTGCAACCTTTTTGACCAAAAGAGCCATTTTGCGACTTTTTCCAAAACATTTTTTTGTCTGGAGCCGCAAAACATATTTCACAGTTTTTTATTCTTTTATCAGACAAAAACTACAGTATTTTTGCATTTATTAGGCTATTTATTACATGATATAAAACTGTTAACCTCTAATAAGAAACAAATAACTCTTATAAGGAGAATTAAAAATAATACACAGGCCTACTTTAAAATAAATTAAACACAGCACTTGGGGAGTCCTCTGCACATTTGAAGGGAAAACAAATATTAAAATGGGCCAACTTTGAAATAAATAAAACATATAGCTGCACCCTAAAAAGAGTTAAAGGTAGGGTAGGTAAGAATGGAGAAACCAGCTCGAGTGCGCTAGAATTTGAAAGTACACAACCGGAAAAAATATCCCTCTTCCTTCAGACTTTCTTACAGAGTCCCTCCTCCAACACACACGAACGCGCACATGACCAATGAGGGCACGAGATAAGTTTGTGCACAGATGGAAGGCAGACAGGCAGGTAGGCCATCCAGTTATTTTAGCCGGGCCGGCTCAGATGATTGGTCGTGCTTTTTACAGCACTACGGCTTCCAGAGATTAATTTTTGTATGTATTTATTGTCAAAGCATTTCATATATTCATTGCTATCGGGACGTTAAGAGCATTCCATGGAATATAACAAAAAGTGTTTTCTGAAATAAATTACATACCCCATTGAATTATGACTGAAGATCGTCAGCTGTCTATTCTTTCACACACAGTGACGTCACGAGCTACCCACAATGCAACGCGCGCCATATATATATATAAATACGCCATTTTCCTGGAGGTGCTAATATCCTGGAGGTGCTAATATAAACAGCTAGCTAACGTAGCCAGGCAGAGCGCACTAGGTTTTTTTTCTGAATTAACGACCGAAGAAATCACTGCATGTCTTCGGATTACATCTCTGGACTTGAGGGGTGTGCTCTAGGTCGTTACCAGCGTAAACTAGAGCTGTGTGGGTTGTCCGATTGCCCTTACAGACTGCCTGCAGATGTATGGAAAAACGACTCTCGAAAGTGGCCTTCGGTCGATTTTGGCAGCATCTACGTCTATCTTCTGGAAACACCAGGTGAATACCCCACTTGTCACAATAATATTATCATGCCAATGCATATATGTGGTATTTTAGAGTTGACTAGATATTGATTAAGGCAAATAGACTATGATATTCTGCTTGCACCTCGTGTGAAATGGCGGATACCGGAAGTACGGTGTCGCCCTCGGCCCAAAACCCGTATGTGTGTGTGAAAGAATCTTCCTCTCCCTTGTTGTTCCTCGATACGTAAAGACTGCACCACTGTTGACAACTTCTCTCTACATATCAAACATACCGGTAAACCAGCATTGTTTGCTGTGAAAGCATATAACTCTGTCCACACAGAATTAAATCCTATGTTCCTCCGGTACTTTTCTTTGATTTATCCATAGTTCGCTCATCGAGCCAGGGGTCAGGTTATTCGCCTCCAAGAAAAGGCGCTCGCGCGGGACCGTAGCAGGATGTGACCAGACCCGGCGCCAGAACAAATCTAAAGGGAGGGCATATGATTTTCATGGGAGGGCACACAACACCGTCACGTGCTGCGGGCCTGCGGCACAATATATATATCAAACAGCAAGGCCAACAGCATTGCGCAAAGACGCACACTTATCGCAAACATACACAAATAAAGGGCAACATAGAAACCACTTTTGAAACATTGTGTGCGTGGCAGCACAAACACTGGTAAATCACGAGCAAGGCACACTGGTTAAGGATGGCAGCTTCCTCATCGCTGCACTCGGAGAGAAATAGTAGAGACGGAGACGATGAACTGCTGTTAGGTCTATTGTGGCATTTTGCATGTCGTGAGAGGTGTACGTTGCTGTGTGGGGAATGCTTTCCATTATTTTGGCCAACTCTGCATCTTTGTACTTGTACTGCATACTCAAACAGCGATAGGAAGAGCCCACTGCCTGACTCGGACATGCTGTGGAGTGAATCGTGGTCACCTCTGAGAGGGAGTTGGTTGACAGAGCAAAGCTATAATATCAACGACAGCTGACACGTAATAACGGTTCCGTGCCAGCTGATCTGCACCAAAGTACTAATTTCCTTATTTGTTTCCTCGCGTATCTCTCTCTCTCTCTCCACAAACTCTCACATGAAATGTGTTCTTTTGATGCGGCATGCCTTAGCAGTCCTTTATCAGTCTGTAATGCATGTTTCCAGTCGCAAAAACCTTTTACAGTAAAAGCCGCATCAGATGAAGATGTATTTACTTTAAACTGTCTACAGGGGAAACAAAAGGCTGCTTCTGCTTTAAACGAATATTCAAGCCATGGTCTGTTGTTGTACCATGCAGCGGCAAAAGTGCGCTTCTTTCCTGAAAACAATCGCCCTGGATAACGATCCAGTTTCACCTGGTTGGGTTTATTAACCCCAAGATCATCTGGGGCTGTTGATCTTTGAGCGGTTGCTGGCCCAATACCCGTTGATGTGCTGCAAGGTAGCGTCTGTAGTGGAGGCACCGGCACGGAGCAGGAGGATGCTGGCGGGTGTGGTACAGGGTGTGGCAACGCAGGTGGTAATGGTAGGGGCACAAGGAGCTGTGCCTCGGAGCGGGACAGCGTTGGTGGCGGCCACCTTGATGAATCAAGGCTTGGGCTCGCTAACTCAGCCCCGGGGTTTGTCGAGGTCAAGCTTGTGACATTAAGGCGTGCTGCTGCAACGGCAGGTGCAGGGTCGCCAGCAGCTGCATCGGCTCCAGCTCTTTCATCGCTATTTCGTTTTAATAAATCCTTAGACCTTTTGAGCCAATTTCTGATGTCCATTGTGTAATTCAAACATAAATGTGAGTCTCCAGAATGCACAATAAACAAATCCAGAATAGAATAGAGTGTGACGCTGTGATTGGTCTAAATGTGGACGAATCACAAATGACACATGAATTTATTTGACGTAGCCTGCGATTTTTTTTGTTTTAGTTACTATCTGACATCACATACATCGTAGCATGAAAGTTCACAGTTTATTTATAATAAAAATAAATAAAACGTTTTTTAAATTTTTTTTATAAATAATAAAAATCGTGTTTATTGGGGGAGGGCAAGAATGTCAAATGGGAGGGCCCTCCCTGGCCCTCCCTGGCCCTCCCACGGCGCCGGGCATGGATGTGACGCATATTTTAGTTGACCTAATTAAAACCGTTTTGTTTTTGATTTATGTGTCACAGTATCACCTCAAAATACAAGATACATTACAAGAAACATTTTCAACCATGCAACAAAATATAAATAGTCCTACAAATACTTTTATTTTATTTCCTTCTTATTTTTGTCTAAGCTCAAGGGACCCAGAGCAGAGGGCTTAAAGGGCCGCATGCGGCCCGTGGGCCGCGGGTTTCCGAACCCTGTACTAGGCCAAAATAGAGTCAAATGTATATGAGAGTGAGAGTGTGTTAATTAATATATTTGGCAGTTTGAAGTAAGTCTGTAGATTTGTTTGTGTGCGTGTGTTTCATGTATAGGCCTCTCACGATAATGAATTTTGTTGGACACATTTTCTCGGAAATTATTGCGATAAACGATAATATTGTCGGCACCGTTGTAACTTGTATGACCATTTTAGACCACTGACATAATGATAATATATAATAATATAATAATAATTCAAGTACATCCTTTCAAACTGCTAGTCACATCCTCATGTAAATGGCAATTTATCGAGTTCATTTTTATTTATCATACGATAAATCAATGAATTGCTTATCGCGACAGGCCTATGCACACAATAAAACAGTGGAAACAAACATGTGTTTGACTTTCATTAGTGACTGAAACTTTGTGCCCTTTATAGTCTGTATCCAATATTGTGTATTTGTATATATTGTATATATATCCTATATGCTAAGGTCCCGCTACTGACACGATAGCAGTCATTTAGTGCGCATATGTGTAATTAAACCCATGATATCAAAATCTCACTCCAGCCAGGTACCCAAAGTTGGCAACCCTGCTATAGTTATTAAAAAAATAAGAGAATAAATGAAAAACGGGTATAAAATACTATAGGACAGTAACACAAGAATACAGTTTAAAGGGGGAGTGATTAGTAAAATATCCATAAAGAAAAAGTAAATCTGTTTACAGTTCTGTTTCATATGGATGCTGAGAGATGTAGGCTATCCATAGATCTCTTAATGTTGCTCTCAAAGTGCACCAGATTGATGTATTTAACTTCAATATTTTTAAAATAATCTTCCCGGGGGAGCATGCCCCCAGACCCTCCTAGAGGAGGTCCACCCCCACCTAAAACATGTTCACATGGATAGGATACTAAATACATTTGCACACTTTTATATGGTGGCCTATGTCCATATGTTTCTGTTTTGGTGGTCGTGCCACAACCGTGCATGCATGCACAGGTCATAGGTGCGCTATAAAATAGCACTACACTCCTGCAATGTGTGTGAAAGACAACAGACTTTACAGCATGTTTTTTTAAATTGAAGTTGCATTGGTGTTTGTGTGTTGGTTGTTGACGGCAGTGTGTGCCTCCCCTTGGTAAATGATTTCCCCCCCATTCGATTTGTTCTAGAGCCGACCCTGTGTGTAGCTACCAGGGACGGACTGGGACTCTCGACCGGCCAAATAAATACCGCTAGTAAATTGTCAAGGGGGGGGGGGGATACTTATCCGGTATAAGGACATATCTACACTGCAGCTACCAGTGGCAGTCAGCCAACTGGTAGCTACAGTGTAGATATGTCAATGAAAAACTGAAGTCACAGGCTCCTCCAACAGTGCAACATGAATATATATAGGACATGAACCATTAAAACAAATAAAGTAGTGCAAGATAATGTTTTGAGATGTGCAAGTAAATACCAATATGATGTGTAATGAATACCTGGCTGTATTTGGCATGCATATGTTTTATGGTAACTTTGATTTATTGTCTGAGTAATATGTCGGATCAGAGCATGTATACAGTTAATACAATGGATTTAATACCCTCGATATTCTTTAGAGCTGCATTGATTTATTTTGTTCGCTTTCTTCACTCTGGGGCAATGTAACACCCTATTATCTTATAAAGATGGCAATAAGGTTAGCAAACAGATCTAAACATGTAGACAAGGAGCAACTCCAGCATTCATTTGGATCCTGGTCTCTGTTCACCTGATGAAGAGGCTACTCTACTTGTAGCTCCAGCAGTGGCGGCCGGCCCATAGGGGCGCTGGGCGCCGCAACCCTCTTCCCACATGTTTGATTGTCATTAAAAAAAATATATATATACCGTATATATATTTTTTTTTTAAATATTGTTTTTATTTTTTAAAAACAAGGTAAATATGATATAGTTGGTGTTGTGGAAATAATTATCATAAGACGCCAATTAGTAACATACAGGACAAACCTCGATGTCTGTTTACCTTCTTTAAGGACACAGGCGGCTTAGCCAATAATGTTATTGTTCCCATTCTGTGACCGGTCAATACTGGGATACAGATGGTCTGTGTTGTGGGTACACTGGGACACTTCCTTCTCTGTATTTGTGGACTCCAAGGTAAAATCTTCGAGGTCATAAGTGTCCGAGGCAAGTAGCTCTGTGTTCCCAC
Source organism: Gymnodraco acuticeps (assembly GCF_902827175.1). Taxonomy (NCBI): domain Eukaryota; kingdom Metazoa; phylum Chordata; class Actinopteri; order Perciformes; family Bathydraconidae; genus Gymnodraco; species Gymnodraco acuticeps. The sequence goes on from NW_022991885.1 coordinate 254,708, forward strand.
ACTGTTTAGGCTATCTCCTCAAATATGTTGTTTACTCTCTGCGAAACCAGTTAGATGGGCTGGCAAGAGAGAGGCTCTCCAGAATTGACGTGGCAACTCTACCGTGAAGTCAGAACCTCTGACTCTTGGACTTGTGATGTGAATCCTCCGGCCGTTTAACTCCAAATAAACCATCATGTGTTTGACATCAAAGCTACTGCTCTTCCCGTGTCTCCTTCCTGAGTCGGTGACTCCCACTGCATAGGTACACAGAAGTTTCCATTACAGTTGGTATCAGTCAAATGTATAATCTACAATAAAATCTCGTTTAAAATTGTTTTACGATGTCTAAAGTTACTGATAAGTCACATGTTTCCTGCCTGGCCGCAGCGTGTATCATTACCCTCTCTCGTCCGGGCGGTAGAAAGGAGCCCTCAGCCAGAGCAGCAGCAGCCAACAAGCTGACTGTTGCTATCTGTAAACTATGCCGCCGAAACATAATTTCAGCCAATCAGCGTCGTCAGATCTGATGCTCAAAGGGCGCCCTGTCAGCGCCCTGGCCTGTGTGTCTGTGAGTTGTTTGGACTCGTATCCAAGGTGATGCTACAGTAGTTGTAGAGGATGGCTGCGTCTGCAGGTGGAGACTCCGGTGCTAGTGGATCGCCGGAGCTGTAGATTAACATTTACATGCTTATTGTAGTTGTAAGGGCAATGCCTGTAGCACCATGGAGCATATGTGTGGGCTGGACCTGTGTTTTACAGGAAAGGAGTGAGCAGAGGGTCGAGATGTCGATTCTTGTTCAGTTTTCATCTTCCTCACTCTCTCAAACTTTGAGTTGCAGGCGCTGCTAAAGAGACGCGCTACCATGGAAACCAAACAATGGTGTAGCTGTATTAAAGTCCGAGTGGAAACCGTCGTGAGTAAATCTGATTTTGTGAGAAATCAGGAGAAATGCGGGAGTGTCCCGCGAAAATCGGGAGGGTTGGCAAGTATCACACACACACACACACACACACACACACACACACACACACACACACACACACACACACACACACACACACACACACACACACACACACACACACACACACACACACACACACACACACACACACACACAATGTTCATATTTAGTCTCCTGATTTTAAATGGGAATTAAATCATTTGAGTGTTCCCAAAGCACCAGTGTTCTGCAGTTTGTGTGGGCCTACTGTACTGTTGCACAGTTTTGGAAGATTCATAACTAACCACACTGAAGATTATGGATTATCTCATATTTGTAAGCCTCAATTCCCCCCCCCCCCCCTCTAACATCACCAGAAGCCATACTTTAAGGGGTCATTTCTCAAAAAATTATTCCAGGGGAGGATCCCCCCGGACCGCCCTAGTATGGTTTTGCCACCATTTCCATAGCCCCACCAAAAATATTTTCCACCAGCCGCCACTGAGCTCCAGGTTTGGTCTCCACCATTTCTGGAGGCTCACATCCGTCTCTTTAGCTGCTAAATGCTCGATTATGCTCACCAACTAGTTGCTAAGTGTGTCTGTCAGACGTTAGGTGTTTGGAGGGTCGATAACATTCAAAACAGTAAAGTTGCCGGTTAAAAAACCAAAACAATGAACTGAAAGACGCTAGAACTCTATGACGAAATAAGGGAAACTGGGGCAAAGTATACGTATCACTTGATTCATTGTTCATAGCAACTTTTACGTTTTCCAAGAACACCTTTAGATTAATTGGAAAATGTTTATTTCTAGTCATAAAGCTGTTTTTCCTGTTTAGAAATATGTGTGTGTCTTCCTCCTTGAGTGTTACCTTCCTTAAAAGTATCATTTATCCACCATTTAAGGAATCTTCATGACAGTTTTCTCGACAAACGCTCATCCGATCAACTTGCGGATCAATTGCTGGAAGGACAAGGAAGTGCATTGTTGAGTGACTCCGTTGCTCGCTTCAGTTCATACAAGGATAGATGAAGAAAAAAAGTAGAATGATTTTCAGGACATATTCATCATTCAGTCATTTTCTGGACAGCCGTTCATCGCATCAACTACACGCTTAGAATGTGTACTGCACAAGAAAAAATGTAGTGAAGAAGAAGACATACTTTATTAATCCCTCAATCATTCTGTTGTTTTTCACATTACACAATGCAGTCAGTTCTCCCATCAAGGATTCCTTAAAGTCTCTGATTGGCTGAAACACCAAACAGATCATTGCAGCATTACCCATAATCCCCTCTGTTTCAGCCCTGTTGTTTCCAAAGTGCTGATTCTCTGTCTGTTACTTTAGATGAAAATAAGGAGCCCCTCCCCACGCCCCTCTGAGAGAGATTTGGTTAAAAAGAACACAATGGTGCTCTAGGAGGAGATTCAGGTGATAAGGTGGGGGGGGTTACCTTGGTTGCTGATTGGCTAATGCTTACACAAGACAAAACATCGTTATGACATCATAAAGTGGCCAAAATCTGATCAGCTCATTTTCAGACAGGTTTTTATAGAAATGGATCAGGACAAAAAGAGAGAGAATCTTTGTTCCTGAAACTTTCAGAGTCTCTTTCCACAGAGGGGACACATGTTGATGTAGAAGAGACATGAAGAAGAGGGGACACATGTTGATGTAGAAGAGACATGAAGAAGAGGGGACACATGTTGATGTAGAAGAGACATGGAGAAGAGGGGACACATGTTGATGTAGAAGAGACATGGAGAAGAGGGGACACATGTTGATGTAGAAGAGACATGAAGAAGAGGGGACACATGTTGATGTAGAAGAGACATGGAGAAGAGGGGGACACATGTTGATGTAGAAGAGACATGAGGAAGAGGGGACACATGGTGATGTAGAAGAGACATGAAGAAGAGGGGACACATGTTGATGTAGAAGAGACATGAGGAAGAGGGGACACATGTTGATGTAGAAGAGACATAAAGAAGAGGGGACACATGTTGATGTAGAAGAGACATGAAGAAGAGGGGACACATGTTGATGTATAGGAGACATGAAGAAGAGGGGACACATGTTGATGTAGAGGAGACATGAAGAAGAGGGGACACATGTTGATGTAGAAGAGACATGGAGAAGAGGGGACACATGGTGATGAAGAAGAGACATGAAGAAGAGGGGACACATGTTGATGAAGAAGAGACATGAAGAAGAGGGGACACATGTTGATGTAGAGGAGACATGAAGAAGAGGGGACACATGTTGATGTAGAGGAGACATGAAGAAGAGGGGACACATGTTGATGTAGAGGAGACATGAAGAAGAGGGGACACATGTTGATGTAGAAGAGACATGAAGAAGAGGGGACACATGTTGATGTAGAAGAGACATGAAGAAGAGGGGACACATGTTGATGAAGAAGAGACATGAAGAAGAGGGGACACATGTTGATGTAGAAGAGACATGAAGAAGAGGGGACACATGTTGATGTAGAGGAGACATGAAGAAGAGGGGACACATGTTGATGTAGAGGAGACATGAAGAAGAGGGGACACATGTTGATGTAGAAGAGACATGGAGAAGAGGGGACACATGTTGATGTAGAAGAGACATGAACAAGTGGACTTTGCATAATAGGTGACCTTTAAGTGTTCAGAAATGTGAGGTGGCAGAGCAGAGAGGCTGCCAGTTAGCCAGCGCCAGGGAGCAGTGGCACCTCGGCAGTGGCCTTGGAGGTGAACTGAAACCTCTCCGGTTACCAGATTACACTCGTTATTTTTTGTCCGATCGGGACGTGAACCGGTGCCCTTCGATTAAGTCCCTACAGACTGAGCCACTGCCGCCTAAAAAATGCAGTATCAACTGTGAAGGTCTTTGTATGAGCAGTTCTCAAGGAAGCTGCAAACAGCATTACCAGAACCGCACTAGTGTTACACAGAAAAGGGGAAACAAATTACCAACAAGTCATGTGTCCAAGTTGTGTCCTTTCCCGTCAGGATCACCATCACAGCTGACAGGAGACATTTAGGAAATCATGGACACACTTTCACTGGAGTATGAAATCCAAAATAATCTGGCTGTCTGTTTTTTCCACTGAGGAGTTGAGTCAGTTTCTGGAGCCCCAACACAAGTCAAACATTAAAGCGAACTGTGCTACGAGCTGCTAAAGACACGCAGTGGAAAGTTTGGTAATTAGGTCGTTTTTGGACGTTACGTAAAACCGAATTATCTTCATGTTTACAGAACATCTAAGGATAGGACTGTCGTGGCTCATTCTTGTAGATATTTCAAACTGTGCCACATTAACAGGGCTCCGCTTCTTGACTCACACGTTAAAAACAGTCTGCAGGTGCTGATTTATTTACTTCTTCCATAAAATTAAACAAACAAATAAACAAAAAATTATCGGTGTAACGTGAGGTCAAAGAGACTCAGCCCCACCCCTTCCTTATATAACAGCTGATTGATCTCAATATTCAAAACTATTCTTAGAATATTTAATTCAGTACTAATTCATACATCGAATCAATTAAAGGTGGGGTAGGTAATTCACTTCAGAAACACTTTTTGTTATATTCCATGGAATGCTCTTAACATCCCGATAGCAATGAATATATTAACCATTTAACTGCCAGCGCCACCATTTGGTAGAGCACATTTTGTGTCTTGATATCTTGTTGAAAAAAAAAAAAAAAAAGTTGATCTCCATCTGATTCAGCCAGCTCTACCCTTTGGTTGACATGTTATGCACAATACAACCTCTAGATGTCACTGTGGTTTGAACAGAATGCCCTTCAGCTAGCTTCCACTGAGGAAGTTGGCAATGCTAAAAATCACTGCTGAAGAAATCACTCTTTTTGGTCAACTTTTGTAAGGTAACCATATCCTTTTTGACATATTTTAGTGTCAGAGTACTGACTGAACATAATTAGATAACTTGATGCACAAAAAAAGTTTTAACAAGGGTGTAATTATATTTTTGAAAATATGCTCAACCAATCGGTCGAATTGGCTTTTTATGGTAAACTAGCAATATGATTTTTTCAGATTTTCAGAGATGTTTTCCAATAAAATATCGTAAATAAATAGCTAGATTCATGGTAATAGTACTAAATCTAAAATGTCCATAGCTTTTTTCTTGGTCTGGCAGTTAAAGGGTTAAATGCTTTGACAATAAATACATTAAAAAAATTCGTCTGTGGAAGCCGTGGCGCTGTAAAAAGCACGACCAGTATTTTCAAGTTCTAGCGCACTCGAGCTGGTTTCTCCATTCTTACATACCCCACCTTTAAGTATCTTATCTTATCGTATCTTATGTTAGTAACCGACGTTAATTTTCTTTACCAGTGGGGGGGAAGTACTCACAAATTGTACTTTAGTAAAAATAGCAATGGTAGCAATATCTTCCTTAAGTAAAGCTACAAAGGTTTCGGGCGTGAAATTATAATTGAAGTACAAAAATTAAAAGTATACTCATTAGGCAGAATGTCCCATTTCAGTCTGAACCCCAACTTGCTCCCATTGGCAGGCAATTTGTTTGTGTGTGTGTGTGTGTGTGTTAATGTGTATTACTGTATGGCAGCCTTTGTATGAATGGTGTGAATAAATGACTGTTGACTTGTGTAGAGAAAAGTGTTCTGAGTCTGGAAAAGTGCTATAAATACAATCCGTTTACCATCTTCCAAACCGAGAAAGAAATCAGTAATTTATAAATCAGAAAACATATTTCCAAAAAATCCTTTTGGTTATCACATTTGAAAAACAAAACCCATCTAAATCAGAATCAGGTTGTATTGCAAAGTAGGTTTACACACACACAGGGTGTTTCTCAGTGTCGAGGAAGGCTGCTCCAGAGCCACTATTTTAAGGATGCTACGTCATCGAGTCCCGACGAAGGACTGTTCCAATGTCCAGGATGCTTGGAATTCTACCGAGGCCGGCGTACTTCGTAGCGAGAAATTTCGAGGCTTCACATGTGTATCCTCCGCAGTCTTAAAATCCCCACAATGCTTTGCGCGCGGACCAATTTCCAAATCTTTGGCGGAAATCGCGCTCCATTTAAGGCGGGGCCTCGCATATGACGCACACCTGTTAGCCTGTTCCACCATTCTTCATTTTCCGAGGCTAGGAAGGATTCTTGCCTCGCTTCTGAAGGACCTGACTCTGAGGGACATGTCCTACCAAGGAAGCGTCCTCGACATTGAGAAACACCCACAGATTTGATGGTGTATAATGGCTCATAAATAAACACAGAAATCTGGGTACATAAATAAAAAACTGAATAATTAACAAGAGCAATTAATTTGTAAAAAAGGAACAAATATAAAACTATTTCAAAAACTGTTTAAAACAAAACTATTATAAAACTAGAAATATATATAATAGTCAAAATATTACAAAAAAGTACAACAACAAAAAAGTACTACAAGGACATTATAACATAATTTGAAAAACAAATGATTAAAATTTGAATATTTGTTCCTCATATTTTGCTATCTTCGCCGTTTGTTGACGTAAAGTTGTGTAATCGTCTGAGCGCCTGTTTATTACCGCAAACTATTTATGTGACTCGTGGACAACATGTTCACAGTGCAGTCGGCTAGAGGTTCTTTTTAAGAGAATCTGGCCTTTCATGGTGGACGGAAACACACTTACAGTAAGAAAACCTCGCCCAGTGAGAAGCGCACTGCACAGACACGGCTTGTTTAGTGGGAATGTTTTTTTAAAAGGAGCTCCAGTTGATGGTCTTGCTTCTCACACAAATTATTTGTTTTGATTTAACTGTACGGGAACCGCAAAATTAGAACATAATCTCCTCAGTGCCTCATATCACTTTCCTTAATTGGCAAATATACAACAACTCATGCTCTTGTTTCATAAATAACTTCCAACATTTGATTAACAAGAAAGTGCATCATGCCTACGTTTGTATTTGTACAAATGTGACGTTGAAAATGAGCATAATATATTGCCCCTTTAAACCTTATGTGTTTCAAAGTCCTTACCACAAGTTTTATTATTTGGGGATTTTACACAAAGTTAATTATTATTATTTGATTATAGTTGAGATCAGAGGAACATTTATTGATGGATTACCACAGATTAAGATGCATAAACCCTTTATTCCGATATAAAAACATTTGGAAACGGGTCAATTTGACAACAGGAAGGTTAACAATCCCACCATGTTTTGGCCAAGAGACACCGCAATTGTAACTTTTTAATACACCGAACATTGCTAGTACTATATTGGTTCAACGTGTGGAGAAATCCAAGGTTGTATAGGTTCCATTAGGTTTTAAATCACAAATTAAAGTTCAAAAGTCCATTTGTAGTTTTCTTTTCATCATTTTAACAGCAGTAAAAAAATGTATTATGTGAGTTTATAGGAAACAGGAATAGGATGCTTGTTTCTCCAGAGTCTACATTGCACCATACATCAGGCAAATTAAGTCAATTCTGTGTCATTATCTGGTCAATTCCATATTACTAGCTCATGTGTTTCTTCCCTTCCAGAAAACCCAGTTAATGTCATGCCAACGTCTCGAGGCAGTAAGTGTAGACAAGCCAGTGTTTTATTGTTGTTGATATGATGTGTGATTATATATTGTCGTGTTCCCACTGTGACACATTGTGTTCACCCTGAGGGATGTTCCTCACAACTTTCCCACAGCACAGGAACTCAGACGCTCCACCTTTCCGTCTGAAACGTGTCAGTCTTTCGAACTTTAATGCGTCTCACACCGTACAATTACATCATCAGAGACTCTTTACATGCCTGAGTTGTTACGGAGAGAAAATACTGATACTGATTTTTTTTTATTACATATAAGCTTCCTCTGAGTCTTGAAGAGAAAATAATAGATAAAATGTATGGAGAAAAAATACTCCAAATTATAAGATTGTCGCTCAAAAGTCAAAATGATGATATAAGCCAAGACTAAAACTATATGATATAAAGACAAACTTTGGACTGAAAAAGACAGCATTTAACCCTAAACCTTCAATGTGCCTTTTAACCCTAACCCTTAGTCAAAATGTTTTTATTATTACCGCTTAATGTAACCCTGAATGGAGTAATTTCAACCTGATAACTTAAAAATATTACTTTAAACTACTTTAAACTATTTTAAACTTTAAAAAGTTTTGAAAAATGATTCCATAATTACTTTTAACCAAAAAGTCAAAGGCTTTACTCAATTTCTTAATAATAATAACTGTGACATTATAGGGAGGCGTGTGGCGCAGTGGACTAGTGCATTGGTGTTGGGATCAGGTGGGCACAGGTTCAAACCCCACTGCAGTCAGCATGTCGTTGTGCACACTTCACCTCAAATTGCTCCTGTGGGGATTGTCCACAGTATTGAGTATGTAAGTCGCTTTGGATAAAAGCGTCTAACAAGTAATGAAATGTAATTAAAAGTGTGACTTAATTTATTGCAAGTACTACCTGAATAGTCAACAGTTGTTCAAATGTTTTTATTTATTTTCTAGCTCTCCTTACTTTTTTATAATTGCACTTCTTTTCCTAGCATAAATGCAATCAATCCGTGCCACTCTCCCATCATAAATATTTTAGTATATGCTGTCAGAACGCATATTCTTTAAGCCAGTAGTCTCTTTCAGGCCGTAGGTCGACTGTGTTTGTGAGGGATTTTGTGGAGGGGAGCACATTCATCCTTGTTGATGAGGATACCACATTCAAATTGATTTTGAGTGCAAAGAATAATACTGTTTTGAAAATAAAGTATTCATCTTTTTTAATGGATTTTTGGAATTCATTTTTTTATTATTATTTTTTTTTAATTTAATTTTGGTTTTTGTAACCTAATATTAAGGATCGTTTGTTTAATTTTGTTTTTGTTTATTTAATGTATCCCCTTGTTATATTTGTCCACATTGGACTGCACATGTTAATTTATGTATGTGTGATAAAATGTAAATTGAAACTTTTGATAATAAAAATATATTTTTTTAAAAGGGAGTGTGTATCTTTCTATCAGAAGGTTGTTGGTTCGATCCCAGCCCGTGAAGTCAACATGTCGATGTGTCCTTGGGCAAGATACTGAATCATGAGTTGCTCCCGATGGCTAACGGTGTGTGTGTGTGTGTGTGTGTGTGTGTGTGTGTGTGTGTGTGTGTGTGTGTGTGTGTGTGTGTGTGTGTGTGTGTGTGTGTGTGTGTGTGTGTGTGTGTGTGTATCTTTACCAGAAGGTTGTTGGTTCGATCCCAGCCCGTGAAGTCAACATGTCGATGTGTCCTTGGGCAAGATACTGAATCATGAGTTGCTCCCGATGGCTAACGGTGTGTGTGTGTGTGTGTGTGTGTGTGTGTGTTAGCTACCTTAGAGCAAGTGGTTCTGCTCTGTATGAATGAGGTGTGAAAGGGTGAATGATGACATGTATATGTAAAGCACTTTGAGGGGTCGTAAAGACTGGATAAAGCGCTTTATATGTACAGTCCATTTACCATTCTAAAACCACGGTGGGTGTAAAGAGAAAACAGGAAGGCAGGTCATTAAATATAATCACACAAACAGTATTTTCAGTTTTCTCCAAAGACACGGCGCAATTCAAAACATAAATGTAGCATCCAGCGCTGATTCAGCATCTTTACTGATGTTTAAAGGGGCCACCATTTAGTTAATAATGCTTCTTCACACAAAATACAAAGAAGAAATACAGTGGAATGTTGTTTTGTTAGCCCTACTCACCCTCCTACCACAATGTTTGGGTATGTGTGGCAGAATTACATGATCAGGGCCAGCAGCGAATTTAAATGACAGTGTGGTTTGAACTGGCTGTTTTTGGTATGCAGAGTCAAGACCAAAACTCTCATAAAGACCTCATTCACGAAGTGCCAGCCACAGAGGAATAGTCCTGCAGATTGAGACCAGATGCTGCAGAGAGATTCATCCCTTTGAAAAACACAAGCCAAACACAACCTCTATCTCTTCCACCACTTCCTGTTGTAGTTTAAGACTTGGATGAACATTTACATCTCACCTTTCTTGAGTTAAGAAATCAGATTTGATTCAGATATGATGAAGTGAGAACAAGACTCTTTAGCACAAAATACTGTTTTTTCCTTATACTTTTGCCTATGTTTTTGGTTTCAGTAAGGCAAAAGAGAAACCGCAATTCAAACTTTTTAATATACAGAACATTGCTAGAACCACAATCGGTTCACCGTGTGGAGAAATCCAAGGGTTTAAAAGTGCCATTAGGGTTTAAATCCCAAATTTAAGTTCAAAAGTAAAAACTAATTCCAGCTGGACTGCTGCAAGAATGAGTCCTAGAACCCAAAAATCAGTTAGCATTTTGACCACTACCGGTTCCCTTGTCTTGAATGTTTAGTTATGGTTAACATCCCACTGGTGAATTTAAACGTCTTCACGCCCAACATTAGCCGCCTTTAGCTTAGCGGTGGTGATGTGAAGTCATGTGACCGTGCTGTAGTTCCTTTATAGTCCAACATTAGCCGCCTTTAGCTTAGCGGTGGTGACGTGAAGTCATGTGACCGTGCTGTAGTTCCTTTATAGCCCAATGTTAGCCACCTTTAGCTTAGCGGTGGTGACGTGAAGTCATGTGACCGTGCTGTAGTTCCTTTATAGCCCAACATTAGCCGCCTTTAGCTTAGCGGTGGTGACGTGAAGTCATGTGACCGCGCTGTAGTTCCTTTATAGAGAGGCGAAGTCCCTCCCCTTCCGAAAGCCTCCATGGGACCCCGGAAGCGGAAAATTATACATTGAAGTCAATGGAGAGAGAAAGGTTATCTTTTGATCCCGTTTGAATTGTGCCACGAATGACACATATGATGTTTGTCAATTTAAAAGAACATTTTGCAAGTCAAAAAAATAAAAATGTGTCGTAAAACTGTGAAGTTACACATTTTTTTGTGTGACACCGCTCAGTGAACTACAGGTCTCTGGTCTCGCACAATATGCGTCACCATCACAAAGACGGCCGTCACGTTAGCAAATTTTACCTGTTTCTTTCAGAATGAGGTGAAAAGTATAAAACAAGGTGAACATCACTACAAGTCTGGGCATGTTGAGAGCTGTACATACACGAAAGGGGAGTTAGTCGGTTCTGTAAGAGCAGCGGGACCGGCTTTACAAGGTTTCGGTGAGTAATATGAGTGCAATGTGTAACGTTAATGTCAGCTAGCTAACATTAGCTAACAAGGTACACTAACGTGTTTTGTTTTAGTAACTAGTTTTCTCCTTAAGAAATTCGTGGTCTCTGTGTATGCTGTGGATAACATTAGTGTTCACAAGAACAAGGTACACTCCCGTGTTTTGTTTTAGTTGCTCTTCAGATTGAAGCGGCCAGTTGTATATCGACTATACTGTATGTGTGATCTCCTTTTTCTCATTGTGTCATTTGAGTTTATTTGCTGTGTGTAGATTCAAGGATTTTGGTTATCTAGGCACAGCTGTGTGTGACTCCCTCTGGTACACCGGTATGTGTTTTCCTAATGTAGAGAGCATTGATTAATTAATAAACTACACACTGAGTCTAGATCCTGACCAAATCCTTTTTTATTGTTGATCAAATGTTTTTCAAAAATGTATTCATACACATTTAGAAAAGTACAATCACAACCAATACAACACAAATTACAAAAAATACAGAAAAAACAAACAATAACAACAGACAAGAGGACAAAACTATGGAAAAATAAACCCTCCCACCCCCAGATCTGGACCATCCTTGTATTATTGCTCATTCAATCTATTATAGCATGCTAACAAATGGTACTTACTTTATTTTTACAGATCTGCATGGGAGACGATGGCACGATGCAGAGCGCTGTCTGTGATTGTGCACAGGAGATGTACAAATGCAGCCACGCTGCAGCATTGGCAATATTTGCCATGTGGCAGATCAGCTCCACAGATGTTGAGTGCCAGTGGAGGAAGCCTGGCACTTAAAAAGTAGTCCAGCCGGTGTCTCAACTTTACCAACAGCGAGAGGAGACATACAACCCACTGGCCAGAGACATCGCCAACTGTCAACTGGGGGGTTGTAAACGAGGCCGAATGGGTGAAGGCTTTTGTGCAGGCCTATCGGGTGACAGTGTTCGAGTCTGGTCTCTTTGTGAGTGAGTCGGGTGTGTTGGGAGCATCACCCGATGGACTTCTGCAGCCATCTGCCCTGCTGGAGGTGAAGTGTCCACACAGCCAGAGGAACATGACCATCGCGGAGGCAGTCCAGTTACCATCCTTCTGTCTTCGTGAGGAGGGTGGGTCATATATTCTCAAGGAGAATCACCCATACTGGCACCAGTCCAAGGGCAGCTGCATATCACAGACCGGAGTCTCTGCTACTTTGTTGTGTGGACCACGAAGGAGGCGATCATCATCCCCATCCCCAAAGACCCTGCATGGCATGGAAATCTCCTCCTCCTGGAAAAATTCTACACCCAGCATATGCTCCCTGTGTTGGCCAGTAGAGAGGAGGACATTTCAATAAACATACTCTTAACACCCTCGGACTCTGCGTTGTGTTTCGTATGTGTGATGGGGTGTTATGCAGGGGGGAGGAAAACAGGACACAGCAGATTGGGATTGTGGTGGAGATGCTGAGCAGTTATTTAATTGTTGCATGTAATTATTATTATACTGCGTGCTTCTGAGTTATTCCATCTTTTGCTGTAACATGGATCTGTATGTAACTCTATATTTACTTGTTATCTACCACACTTCCTTCTACATCATACACCATCATTATACATGATGGTGTATATAGGATATATATATATATATTTGTATACATATCTGTAAATTGTATTATTTTATTTAAACGTCTTTTTGATCTCTCAAACTGAGTAAGATTGACAATAAAGTTGACTTTGAAAAATATATATATTCTTTATGAAAATAGTTGACTGTTGTCAAATGAATCCAAATGAAACGTTGGACTGAACTACAACTACGCCTTTAAATCTCTACGGACTGTTTTTCAGTGGGATGGCAAGTTCCTATCTTTAAACATTTATTAGTTTTTTCTCAGAACAGATTTGATTTTCTGAAGTTAATTTAACTTTGCCGACCATGTAAGGTCATCATTAAAAGGTAGGTACAATCAATTTGTTTAGGGTTGACTAAAATAATGAAAAACATTCATTTGGATAATTTACTGACAGAATAAGAAACTCAATGATGCTCTACTCACCTGTTCCTTTTTTATAAAGTGAAACAGTTGAAACGATAGATTTTAGTAAACTTAAAAACAACCTTCTCCAAAAGCTATCAAGGAATATACCGAATACTTGTTTTAGAACTTTATTACATATTTTTATATAAATAGTTTGAATGATCCATAATTGACAGAAGCTTGTGTTTACACTGACCTGTTACTCATATATTAATGTATTTGTAACTTCAGTAAACCACTACCTCACTAATTTCTTTCATTCATCACGGTTCAGTAAACTAAGTGATACATGAACCAGTTTAATCATTATAATAACGTAGGATTGCAACTCTTTGAAACTGTAGGTGGCTCTTAAAAGAGCCGTTGTGTTTGGGTGTGCTGGTCTCAGGTCAGTCTAAGCCCTCTCTCCGCGGATGCGGCGGGCCAGCTGGATGTCCTTGGGCATGATGGTGACCCTCTTTGCTTGGTTCATCTTACTGGGGGGCAGCTACATGGATGTCGGTGCAGTCCACAATCATTGCGCAGTTGAAGGCAGAATTAATTTATTATTGACTCCGAATGAAGCACAACTTCATGTCAAACAATACAATTACTTTATTTGTAATTGTGTAAAAAAATATGAGCATTGATTAGCAAGCAGGACCTGCAGGAACAGAGAATGGTGATGGATGGAGCTGGGAAGAGAGAAGAATAAAGAAAACAGATCAACTTTATTATCGGATATTAAAAATTCAATTTCAAAACAAGTTGCCGCTCCTACAGTTTTTTAGTATGTAAAGATGATTTCACATGACCTATGCAACATATCACACTCAATACATGTGTGTCTCTGGGGGGTGCATTGTGCCTTTGATGTATATAAATAATATACCATAACCAAATACTATTACGTACAGTGGAAATCAGGTTGCCAGAGCAGGTCAGTGTGCATGTTCCTCAACGTCTCAGCAGTTACAGGTGAGGTAAAGAAAATAAAAGAGAAAAAGGTCAGTAACAACACTTTAAAGTAACAACACTTTGAATAATTATCTCTTCTAACAATTTTCTCTCAATAAGCACACAACGACTGTCTTTCCAACAAACAGATTGTCATCACAATGAAACACGTCCAGAAGAATGTCATGCAAAGCTCCCTGCCTGCCTTCGACTCTCCCTGAACTGCTTCCTTAGCACCCGGTGGAGGGCGCAGTAGGCTACTCTTCAAATGTTTCACGAAATACTTACCATCATGTTTGGTTACTGTTTAACATTTTGGTTTACTTCATGTAATAAAATAATAACTTTATGGTAAGGCTACTAAAAATGACAAGGCTAAGTAATGTAATGCTAACTAACGTGCTCGCTACTCGTCGCTACTAGCTAGGTAGCTAACTTGACTATGTTCCATGCACAACATGTATATTACCTATGATATTACCTGATATGTCTGATCCAGCGACTCCTGGTCCTTTCATCAGACGGGAAGCGATAGAACGAGCAAGTGGTATGATCACTTTTGTGATTACAACCTGGTACAAAGCACACAGGCATCTTGTAAAAGTGAACCAACCACTTGGAGCATTATTGCCTGTGACATCACTTACGCGACTCAGAATGGGATTTGGGATTTGTAGTCTTTGTAGTCGCGTATTTTTCATAGTCTTATATTTCAACAGTTTTACGACAAAATGTGACTTTTTTAACATGGAAATGATTGTTTAAGATTGACAAACATCATATGTGTAGTTCGTGGCACAATTCAAACGGGATCAAAAGATACGTTTTCTCTCTCCATTGAATTCAATGTATAATTTTTCGCTTCCGGGGTCCCATGGACCGGAAGTAGATGGGCGTGACTTCGCCTCTCCATAGCCTAACGACATACGATAAAAAAAAAGTTCTCGCAATGATAACTTCCCATAGAGAGGCGAAGTCCAGCCCATCTACTTCCGGTCCATGGGACCTTATTTTGGAAAAATTATGTATTGAAGTCAATGGAGAGAGAAAACGTATATTTCGATCCCGTTTGAATTGTGCCACAAATTACACATAGGCACGGCAAGGCAAGGCAAGTTTATTTATATAGCACCTTTCAACACAAGGCAATTCAAAGTGCTTTACAAAAAACGAAAGACATTAAGAAAATGGCATTTAAAATCAGTCATTAAAAAGAAAAGATAATAAAATAAACATTAAAAGAAAAAAATACATGGATCAAAGTTACAGTGCAGTCTAAGATGTGAATAGTTCAATTAAAAGCAGCGGAAAAAAGAAAAGTCTTCAGCCTGGATTTAAAAGTAGTCAGAGTTGCAGCGGACCTGCAGGTTTCTGGGAGTTTGTTCCAGATATTTGGAGCATAATAACTGAACGCTGCTTTACCATGTTTAGTTCTGACTCTGGGGACAGAAAGCTGACCCGTCCCTGAAGACCTGAGAGATCTGGATGGTTCATCATTTAGCAGGAGGTCAGAAATGTATTTTGGGCCTAAACCATTCAGTGCTTTATAAACCAGCAGCTGTATTTTGAAATATATTCTTTGACACACAGGAAGCCAGTGTAAAGACTTCAGAACAGGAGTGATGTGATCCACTTTCTTAGTGTTAGTGAGGACTCGAGCAGCAGCGTTCTGAATCAGCTGCAGCTTCCTAATAGATTTTTTAGTGAGACCTGTGAAGACACCATTGCAGTAGTCCAGTCTACTGAAGACTGACATATGATGTTTGTCAATCTTAAAAAATAATTTCCACGTCAAAAAAGTCACAGTTTGTCGTAAAACTGTTGAAATATAAGACTATGAAAAATACGCAACTAGAAAGACTACAAATCCCAGAATCCCGGTCCCGCATGCTGGCTCTCACGGAACCGACTAACTCCCCTTGTGTGTATGTACAGCTCTCAACGTGCCCAGACTTAGAGTGATTTTCACCTCTTTTAATACTTTCCGCCTCATTCTGAAAGAAAGAAGTGAAAAGTGCCAACGTGACGGCCGTCTTGGTGTGTGGTGCGAGACGGGAGATGTAGTTCATTGAGCGGTTTCACACAAAAAAAGTGTTACTTCACAGTTTTACGACACATTTTTATTTTCTTGACTTGCAAAATTATCTTTTAAATTGACAAACAATATGTGTAATTTGTGGCACAATTCAAACGGGATCGAAAGATAATCTTTCTCTCCATTGACTTCAATACATGATTTTTCCGAAATAAGGTCCCATGGAGGTCCCCGGAAAGGGAGGGACTTCGCCTCTCTATTGTTTGCATTGTTTTGCATTGGAAAAACTTAAGCTGGCCAACTTACTAATAACAATAACAGATAAAGTACACTCAAATAAAGTTTCAAAATCTATATATTGAAACTTTTGAAAGGAAACCACAATTATCTTCAAAGAAAGAACTGATTTGGAGAAAACTATCTGTTCTCCCTTTCATTGCAATTGTGTCAACATTAATATATTAATGGTTAATTAATGTACAATATGACTAAAGTAAGAGACTGCCCTTTATTCCTGATATACCACATCAATTGAACACAAATCTTGAACCACAATAAATAATGCACAGCAAATATGCTCACACAGGCCTGTGGTCATAGATCAACTGCCTACACAAGCCGCCATGCATATATCTGTGCATGACAGCTTATGTAAGTTATTGAAGGCCAGTTTGGGAAATAAGACAAAGAGCTGATGTTGCGTGAAGTCATTCTTTGTTCTCATCTGGCACAAAGTCCCTGCTGACAAAATAATACAATAACACAATTCAAAGATACCATCTCTCCTTGTTCTTTTCACTTACGTACGTCAAACAGTTTGATTTGTGAGAATGCATTTCTTTAGCATTCATCTAATCACTTCAGCCAATTTCCTCTCTGCCTCCTCAGGGGAGTGATCTTTAATTTGAGCACCGTGTTCCACAAAACAATTTGGGTTACGTCCCGTATGGCCTGTTTGCATACTTTTATTTACAGGCTAATCAAAAAAGCATGAGACGAGGACAAGCCCTGCTTTCGCTGTGTAAGCATTTACTGATCTATTTGGCAGACATGAGGTCAGCCCAAAGCTCTAAAACTCACTCACTGAGCGATTGTTGAACCAGACAAGGTTGTCCAAAGCTGCAGGGACTCCCTTCATCACTCGGGATGTTGTACGTTTTTTAACCTTGAAGCGCAAATGTGAATGAAAAAACGTAGCAGCATTGCATGTGAGAGAAAAAGCGACAGGACATCAACATCAGTGTATAGAGTGATGTAGTGATGATGTGATTTTGTAGGTTGACCTCGAAGTAGGCTAAGCATCGCCCTGGTTCCCACGAGTAAAAGCAACAAGATTTGTCTATTGGTTTTTGAAATATAGCAGAAAATAAGACCTATGTTTCTGATACTTACATGTTTTAAGCTTACATTTGGCTATACACAAACTACAGCACAGTCACATGACTTCACGTCACCACCGCTAAGCTAAAGGTGGCTAAAGTTTGACATGATGACGTTAAAAAGTCCCATTTAGTCACTTAGCAACACAGAGCTTCAGATACTGACCATTTAATGACGTATTTTATGTCTTTGAACAAAACGTTAAGACCTCTTCAGCTTGTGTTAGCAGCATACCTTATTTCATGCTAAAAAGTATTCAGAAAAATCCTTGTATTGCTTTTGAGATTAAGCACAGTGAGACTTAGATTTATGGTACATTAAATCAAAAGCTAACGTCAGAATGCTAACATTCTCACAGTGACAATGCTAATAAACTGATCTTAGTTTAGCACGTTAGCATGTTAACATTTGAAAACAAATGACATCTTAGGTTTGTAAAAGCACACAGGGTTAGGGTTAGCTAACTTTTATGGCAATACAATGTCATGTCTCGGAAACTTATGATGAAAGTGTATTCTTTATATTAGTTTTGTCATGTCCCTTTGTCCTGTGCGTTCTGTCTTATTTTGAAAAGTAATTTTCCCTCTCGTTTCAGATCTCCATGCTCCCCGCCCCTATGTGTCTCCTGTGTTCGTGATTGTTTCCACCTGTTCGCCTCACCTTGTGTATATATTGTGTTAGTCCCCACCTGTCCAGTGCCAGTTCGTTTCCTCATTCATGACTACACTCTAGCCTGCTCCATGGTCATATCCCGTTTTCTCATGCTCCAAATGTCCGCTGATAGTTTTTCCTCGAAAGAGTGATTTTGTGTTTTCTTGTTTTGTTACTGTGCTAAAACCAGTAAAGTCTTTAAATCACAATATCCCACCCCCAAAAATGTAATTTGTTTAACCACTAGTGACTCTTTTGAGACAATAAGGAGTCATGTTGCTGTCAGATGTTGATGAAAATCTGTCAAAAAGATGTGGTGTCGTATAAGCTGCTTTAACTCCCAAAGGCTAATCGGTTGTAGCCACCTGTTGTTTTTGGCATCAGCTGACAAATAAGCACTCCCACACCAACTGGCAAAGAGGGTGTGAATAAGCTAGTTTTCCAGATGTCTTTAAGAGGACGTAATGGTTACTGACTCACCCTGCCACATCAACACACACCGTCATAATCATGTATTGATCAGGTTTTCAGACAACAGAGCTCCTTCAAATGTGAAAAAGAAAAAAGTTTTCAGGTAATGATTTGTACTGTACTACTGAGGTGTTTTCCAAAAAACACTAGGCCCTTGTCTTGAAACAAGACGATAACAAAATGTAAGCGGGAGGGAAAATAACAGGATCAAACAAACCACTAAATCACAGTTCAACTGCAAGTATAAACAGGACTTGACTTGAAAAACACACTCCAGAGAAATCCCTCTCCTCTGGGGTTTTGGAAGAGAGATTTCCATGGAGGTCTTCACACAGTGGAATCCAAACAAAGTCAAATCCAGAGCTTTTTCCTGCGGGATTAAACCCAGCCAGAAGCCTGAAAAATAAACGTCTTGTTTCGTCAAAGCTATTCTAATTTGCTGAACTATGTGTGTCTGTAACAGTTTGTTATTGTGAAATAAATCCAGCTTTTTCAGACGGAAAGCCAATGCTCCCTCACATGGGCTTAACTCCCATAATATGGGGTTGAAGAGCATGTTGTACGTTCTGTATTGTTCTTAAGTGGTATAACCTCATTGTGTGAAGCCAGGGGAAGCAGATAACAAAACAAAAGGCAGGCTACTTACATTAGTCATTATATAAGGACTGCCACTTTAGATACGGAGACTTCCAATCGAAGCTCCGCTCGCAGATAGGAAAGATAAACAAGGGAGTGTCTGAGTTGTGGCTCCACTTCTTGTTTGTTTTTGCCACTCGATGAGTGAAGTATATACGCTGCAGACTGAAGTCAAGGACCGCAGCGAGGTCAGACAAGTGTCAAGAGAGAGTGTGTTTCTGAAGGGGAAAATTGGGTTCAAAGACAAAGTCGACTAATGCTTCAAAGCTGTGTAATTAGAGAATTCATTATTCCGATCAGCTCTGCTTTAATGTAAGCTGCAAACATCAGCATGTACTAGCCACATTTTTAACTAGGCATTGCCTCTGATCAACAGTAATCTCTATAGACGGACACTTAGGATGTAGGACCCAATTGCACGACCCGGGAGACAGAGGTAAAGTATTTGTAAGATACTTTATTTTCCAATACAGCAGTGAACAACAAAAAGGGTAACTATCAATCTCTAGCCGAGATGACAAAAATAGCGAACAAAAAATGAAAGCACTCACGTAGTGAGGAATGAAACTTTTTACGAGCAGAAGAAACATTGACCTGACCATAGCATAAGACAATACGAACTGACGAGGAACACTGGGAGACAGGGGAATTTATACACAAGACAATGAGAAACAGGTGGGAACAATCAGGGGCGGGACTGACGCTGATGAGCACAGGAGACACAGAAAGGATGCCAGGTGAAACCAATCAGGAAGCCTGGAATGAGAGATAATTGGTGAGTAAGAACACAAACATAAAACATGAACCTGAACCTCTCTAGCATTTTTGTCGGTGCACAACAGACACCTGCTATGACTGCAGATAATGAAGGCGCTGTGACAAGATTTAGGTATCAGGAAGCATTCAGGTTTCCACTTTAGTCCGAGTAAAATTCATTTTAATGTTTGAGCAAGCTTTGGTTGAATGCAGGTCTGTGTGGAGAGAAAAAGAGGCCGAAATGTCATCTCGGACCCCGATTCAGATTGTTTTTAGCTACAAATATATATGTTCATTAATGCATCTCAAGTTGCTAATCGAGCTGTTAACTGCTAACCCTTATCTTCTGGTAAAAGTGAAAACCTAGCCTGCCGTTTTTTTAGAAACTTGGCAAAACCACTATTTGTACATGCATCATCAATTGCTGCGAATACTTACTTTTGCCCGGGAATTGCAGATCATCGTCAATATTTAGGCTTCTCAAAATCACCAGTTGCTACCAGTTTCATCCAAGAAAAATAAAAATTTAGAGCTGGAAGACTGCCACAATTATCGTTAACGGCACATTTGGTAAAACAGCATGAAAAGCTTGACAGGCAAAGTGTAGCAGTAACTAGCCAAAAAAAGTTCATCAATGCAAGTGACTGCTTTAAAATTACGTGCAGTCATTACATTCATTAGAACATGCTGATAAGTGCAGCTGCGACGTCATTAAGTCCCAGACTGATGAAAAATGTCTTCAATGCTTAAAGGCTTTTGCGTGGTTTTCAGTGGCTAAACCACATTTCTCTGTAATCACCCGAATGATGAGTCAAGCTCTGATAGCGTTAGACATTACAGAGGCCTGACTTCATTCTGCTGCAATAATCTTCTCTCTCGCTCTCTTGAATTTACTGAGTGTGACCGTGAGAATCCCTGTTGTATTTTGCCTTTTGTGGTCAGGCTTCGGACCCCGTGTTAATCCACACAGCTGTGGAGCCTCACTTTAGAAAGCCTCCTCCGTACTTCCAATGCATTAAAACTGTCATGAGGCGAAAAGGACAAAGGGTAATGCATCTCACGAAACCAGACACTTGTAGTCTAAGAGGAACGAGAAAAAAAGAAAGCTGATTACTGGAACTTGGCGTGACATATTTCCTGTTTCTGCATATTTTGGATGGTATCTTGTCAAGTAAGATTGAATGATGACCAGGAATGATGGGCCTCAAACTGAGCTTTTTTTCCTACTTGGTTTAATTACGGAAGTCAGAACCATTAGCATTCCTTGTACAGTATGGGCCAAATAACCCCTTAACCTTCTCTCTGCACCAAGTATGTTAAGAACAGAAACCTCAGCGCCTTGATTGCAACATTTGGATAGAGAGCTGGGAGTTTTCTCAACAATGTTGAGTTGGTTTACAGTTGAGCAACCAAAATAGGCTAGTAAAAGCTATGGTTGATGCAACAAAGAAAACGTGGGGTGGCAAGACATTAATATATGTAGGTATGGTTAGTTTGACATTGCAGGACCAATACATCGATAATCATAAGCTACTTTTTGCTGCTATAATTGATTGCCTTCCTCTCAGATATGATGCCCCCGATCACGCTTCTGTTATGTCGTCACCTGATAGACAATGTCTGCTTTAAGATGTTAGTCTTTGAGCTTTCTAATGCTTATCTATCAGCCTTGGGATCTTTATGTGAAGCTTTCCTTTATTGCATCACATTCAATTTCACTTAGCTGATGCTTTAATCCCAAACTAATGAGAATTACTGCACTCAACCACAGATACAAACTCAAAATAGAACTAACCCTGCAAGTACATCAGCTTTATTAAATTGTTGTTGGTCATAAATGTTTATATGCTACTTGATTAATCTTCCACTGATGTTTAGCAACCGTTAAACAAGCGGGGGTGTTAGAGATGTGAAATAATAAACAAACCAAAAATAAACTGTAATTTGCTGCATCACTACTGGTGTTATTTTTACTATTTCCACCCCTCTTAAGTTGTGAATTTGAACAGTCCTGTTATAAGTCACAACTATGGCATTTGCTACGTCCCTCAATGTAATGTAGAAAGGATCCATTACAGAGCCATTAGTTTATATAATTTGTTATTCCCAGCAGTCCTCACAATCTTGCCCCTGTCTAGCTCTTCCGCTCGGATACAAGTGACTGCAGGTCAAACAAGGACAGCGGGCTAAACACAGCACATGCGGAAAGTCTCAACTTGTCATTAAAAAAGGAAAGAAGCTAATATGAATCATAGGTCTACCACAGTGCTGATGTAACCTGACAAATGGTGTTTAATTGCCTTCACATCTCAGTACTTGTGATTACAATTAAACATCCTCTTGAGTATGTCAATGTTTTTCCTTGTACTTCTGCTCCACTACAATTCAGAGGTAAATGGTGTACTTTTCCTCCACTACATGTATTTAATACCTTTAGTTACTTTACAGATGTGGATGAATGATGTGAAATATAATCAAGTGTTAAATCAGACTTTAGTTCCACCTGGAGTAAATTCACAAGCTACCCTGCAGTATACAAAGTCATTCAAACTAGCTGCTCCTTTACCAGCTTTGAGAACACTTTACTGATCAATCATTATAAAACATATCATATATATTATTCTGAAATGGACTAATCTGCACAATGATTACTTTCACTGTCGCTACTTTCACTATATTTTGATGATAATACTTTTCTACTTTTATTTGAGGAACATTTTGAATGCAGGACTTTTACTGTAACAGAGTATTCATACACTCTGGTACTTCTACTTTTACTCAAGTACAAGATCTGAGTACTTTTACTCAAGTACAAGATCTGAGTACTTTTACTCAAGTACAAGATATGAGTACTTCTACTTTTACTCAAGTACAAGACCTGAGTACTTCTACTTTTACACAAGAACAAGATCTGAGTACTTCTACTTGTCACGATTCTTGTGTTGTGTCACGTTTTTAGTTTTGTGTGTCTGGTAGTGGGTGTGTTGCTGTTCTCCTTGTCATGTTTTCCTCCCTGTGTATTGTCTGGGGCCTCATTTATAAAGGCATATACGCTCAAAAAATGGCGTAGGCCTACGCCAGTTTCTACGTAATGTTTGCGATTTATAAAATACTAACTTGACGGGAAAATGTGCGGGGGGGGGGGGGGGTGCACAGTCTGAAGTGGAGACGCTGCGCATAGCTGATCGACAGCTGGGACACAAACCACCAAATACAAACAAATAATTCAGATCCAGTCGTCATGACTCCACTCCGGAGGGATTCCCCGATCATTTCTTACAGTCTCTCATCAAGGGGGTGTCTCCTGTCCCCGGTACAAACACACTGCCTGAGGAAGGCTATGTGTATTGTTTTTGTCATTAACCTTTTTCGGACCACTTATTTATTTATTTTGGTGACGATCCGACCTCCATGCTGCTACTCTGGTTCAAACTGCATCCACCAAACAATATGATTTATCTCCACCTCCCCAAAATAACCAAAATCTGACACGGTGTGAGATGTCTTTTTTAGCTGTTCTGTCGTCATTTCCTGCGATCTTCTTCATAAAGTCAGTCTGAATGAATGGGCGTTTCTTTGACTATTTATAGGCAAATATGGGCGTTACGTGAAGCCCGCAAAAGCTGCACCGCATTTCGAGTCGATTGTGATTTATAAAGGGAAACCGGCGTAGGAAGGAAGCATTAGCAGTCCTTTATCAGTCTTTAATGCGTGTTTTCAGTCGCAAAAACTTTTGACAGTAAAAGCCGCATCAGATGAAGACGTATTCACTTTAAACTGTCTACAGGGGAAACAAAAGGCTGCGTCTGCTTTTAACAAATCTTCAAGCCATGGTCTGTTGTGTACCATGCAGCGGCAAAAGTGCGTTTCTTTCCTGAAAACAATCTCCATGGATAACGATCCAGCTTCACCTGCTTGGGTTTATTAACCCCAAGATAATCGCTAACTCAGCCCCGGGGTTTGCCGAGGTCAAGCTTGTGACATTAAGGCGTGCTGCTGCAACGGCAGGTGCAGGGTCGCCAGCAGCACCATCGGCTGCAGTTCTTTCATTGCTATTTCGTTTTAATAAATCCTTAGACCTTTTAAGCAAATGTGTTATGTCCATTTTGTAATTCAAACAGAAATTGGAGTCTACAGAATGCACAATAAACAAATCCAGAATAGGCGGCAGAGTGTGACGCTGTGATTGGTCTAAATGGGGACGAATCACAACAGACACATGCATTTATTTGACGTAGCCTGCGATTATTTATTTTTGTTCTGACATCACATACATCGTAGCATAAAAGTTCACAGTTTATTTCTAATTAAAAAAAATAAAATATATATATTTTTTAATTTTTATAAATAATAAAAAACGTGTTTATTGGGGGAGGGCAGGAATGTCAAATGGGAGGGCCCTCCCACGGCGCCGGGCATGCTTAGGAGGTCCACGGAGCCTCCAAAAGGTCTCTAGGAGACGCAAGGCCAGGTTTCCAGCCGTGGCCCCAGCAGCCATGGTTCCAGCCCCAGCAGCCATGGTTCCGACTCCAGAACCGGCCCACAAGGCCATTGATCTGTGCACCAGTACCGGCCCACAAAGCCATGCTTCCGTGCTCCATTACCTGGCTTACACAGCCAGGGTCCAGGCTTCTGCTCCGTACCCAACAGCCATGGTTCCGGCTCCTGACCATGTCTCTTGTCATGGTCAGGTCTATGCTTTTGTCTATTACCATGGTCAGATCTTTGCTCTTGTATTTTGCCTTGGTCAAGTCTATGCTCTTTTGTACTTTAGAAAAGTTTGTTTCTCACCACGTGAGCGATTATCATTTTGTTCCCAATTTGTCATCTCAATTCTGAGATTAGTTAGAAACCTTTTTTTTTGTTCATCGTGTTTATTGAAGAAAATAAAGTATCTTACCAATACTTTACCTCTGTCTCCCGGGTGGTGCAATTGGGTCCTACCTCCTAAGTGTCTGAGTTCTTAACACTACTTTTACTCAAGTACAAGATCTGAGTATTTCTACTTTTCTCAAGTACAAGATCTGAGTACTTTTACTCAAGTACAAGATCTGAGTATTTCTACTTTTACTCAAGTACCAGACCTGAGTACTTCTACTTTTACTCAAGTACAAGATCTGAGTACTTTTTCCACCTGTTAAAGAGCCATCAGTTACATCTCCCATTTCTGTCGATATGGGTAAACCCAAGTGTTCTGATTGCGCGCTAATCTATAACCGAGGCTGAAGGGGAGCCGCATTTCGGGAAGAGGAAATTGAGAAAGCCGCGAGCATTACTCACCGCTCTCACTGACCAAACACACAAACATCTGAAAGCTGGAATCACATCTAAATAAAGTAAAATCAAACAGCGTTAAATCACAGACATGTCGTCAACTCCCTCGTTAAGATTTAATGATGGTTTTCTCGTAGTTCACGGTGCGGAATTTGGCATTAAAAGAAAACAAATCTCACACACCGATGAAAATGAGTCAAGCATGATGACCAAACATTTCAGCACACTCACTTTAACACACATTGATCAAAAACATTTCCAAGGGTTGAAAAACTCCACCAGACTTGCTGTGGTTAGCTTGTGTCAGGGTCAAATATTAAAAGCTCTCCATGATGGACTAAGGACTTCTGGGATCGAAGCACTACATAATTCAACACTTACCAGAAACATCAGACAGTGGCAGAAAATATGTCCATTAATATTGCCGGTATATATTTATCTTGGCACTTTGTTAAACCAAACTGGATGGCATATTATCCTCCAGCTGGGCTTTCATTTGGCACAGTTCAAATAGCTACACCCATGCAGCACATGTTTGGCCTCATTAAAACAAACAACTTTTCCTGTAACGGGGTACTGATGACTTTAAATATTAATATCCAATATCAAAATAAATATGCAGTAAAAGAAATGAAGCCTTCGAGCAAGAAGAGGGGCATTTGTAAGACTCCGATTTCTTTCATATTCGTACTAAGTGCTTTTCTTTCAAACACCTATTAGCACAATCTCTAGACATTGTTTTGTGCTGAATTGCACTTTCAAGTAGCACTATAATTACTTTTAGAAGAATAATATACATAGAAAAACCATACAGAAACTATGACTGGAAAAAAGTACTTTAATTTGAAATGAACTCGGCAACCCCAATGCTATTGCTAACCATTGATTTTCAGCTAATCGCTTGTATAATGTACGTTTACATTTTTTTGACAGACTGATTATTTATCACAGAGAAATTGGGGTCTTATAAAAGTGGGATAAACAGGAAAGCAGCCGAGGACTGGTAAAGTAATCAAATGAGGTCCCAAGCTTTCCCAGAATATAAGCCAGGAGAACAGCGTGTTGTTTTTAAATATCCCCATGTTTGGTGATTGGGTACACTGTATGGAGTTTATTCCCTGGTGTGTACTTTAACATACAGATTCAGAGGGGGAGGCTATTCTTAAACTCCCATGCATCTCATTCAGCTTTTTACTGTAACTTATGGGAGCAATGGATGCCGTAGGGAGGCTCTAATTTAAAGGGCCCATGTCATGCTTTTCTGGTTATTACCCGTCCCCTTGTGTGTTATGAAGGTTTTTCTGCATGTAAACGGTCTGCAGAGTCAAAAACCCTCAAAGTACACCCTGTAGCGAGTAAAACTCTAACACAGAAAATACCTCTCTATGCTCTCTATTCCTCTCTACACCTCGTTGGAGATTTCTCATTTTTCATTGTTTGCTTCCTGGGTTCTGTGACGTGTGTGTCACTACCCGATCTGCATCCCTGCCCTATCTGCAGTGCGCATGCGCGAGATGGTCCACCATATTTGACAACTCCATACGGCAACTCTAATAGGACACTTGACACAGTGGCGTTTGGCAAAGCAGAAAAAGAAAACTCAAAATCCCGACAATATTAATCTGAACGAGAGAGATGAGTTATTGTTATTACAACGTGACTTCACTATTATTTAACAACTCCTTTTATTGGGTCATTTTATTGGGTTAAGTACATTGTCAGAATAAGTGAGAAATGGATTTAACTTCTGACAGCTATCATACATACTGAAGAAATATTGACTGTGAATGTATGCAATATGTATGGCATTCATAATTTATATCTAATTACATTAACTGTGAATGTCCTTCATTTTATTTCAAATAAAATAAAATAACATTTTGTATAGATATTTGAGACGTTTATGACTCGATTTGCACGATGCAAATCGGGCAGCCGTCTAGACGTCAAATGTCCTATTAGAGTTGCCGTATGTAGTTGTCAAATATGGCAGACCATCTCGCACATGCACACTGCAGATAGGGCAGGGGTGCAGATCGGGTAGTGACAGTGTGAACACCCAAATCAACAACAAATGACCGGATTGGCCCAAATGGACCAATCTGCAGAGCACCTCACACACCAGGATCCCTTGGCTAACTAACAGGGAGTCCCATTGACTCACAGCGTTATAAACTTTTTTCTTACTCAATATCAAGCCACACTTATTGTTTTTACTTCGGCTGTGAGTGTTTGTGTGCTCAGGATGAATTTCGCTTGTTCTCGCTGTATCGCCGACCCGGAAACCTGTCCGCTCCTCGCTCCAGCGAGCAGCAACGAGCCTCCCAAAAGCCTCCCAAAAGCCTCGCAACGAGCCTCGCAAAAGCCTCGCAACGTCCCGACCAATCGGAGCACACTGGGCTCACAGGGAGGGGGGGGGGGCAGGAGCTCCAACAAGGCGTGTAGGACAGAGAGTGAACACACATACTATACAGAGATGCTGTTTGAGAAACCAATGTGATTTTGGAAAATTGCACCATTTAAATCTATTCTAGTATACCTCAACAATGGAATTACGATCAGTAGAAATGGTCATGACATGGGACCTTTAATATATATTATGAAGCTTTGGGTTTAAATATGGCTGTCACAAAGTTATGTTTGGTAACGATAGCCCCACATGTAACGTATCAAAGACACAGAGTTTGATACAAATTTCAGATGTTCATGTTTTCTTATCCTCACGCACTGAGTGTCTAAAAGCCTTAAGTGTTAAACAAAGCAAGACTGAGTTGCTAATGTTAGCATACACATTAATAAAGTAGGCTAGCATTCTGGACCAACCCATCAGTCTCACGGCATTTCGTGTTATAGTCACGAAATTAATTTAATCTATTGATTCGTGTTCACCAACACGATTTTCACTTTTTCTTCGTGTCACACAGAACGATTTTAAAAGTAATGTATTTCTATTGGTAGTGTGTTTCGTGCCTGCACCACGTGTTTTTGTCCGGTCGGGTCTTGGTAGATCGGAAGCTGTGTGGTTCATAAAAACATTTTCTTACTCAATATCTTACCCTAAGCCTAACCCTATTGCTTTTATTTTAAATTGTATAATGTTGGAGTTTTCTTGCCGTCCGTGAGGAAAAGAAATGGCTCAAAGCCTCAGAATACTGAAACCTGTATTTTTTGTCATCTTTTTTTCCTTCTAATTTGTTATTTTTTAGTGCAGGCACGAAACATGCTACCAATAGAAATACATTGCTTTTAAAATCGTTCTGTGTGACACGAAAAAAATGGCGAAATCATGTTGGTGAATACGAATCAATAGATTAATTTCGTGACTATAACACGAAATGCCGTGAGACTGTGTGTTGTCTGGACAAGCTAACACACAGTAGAGAAATACAACAAAGTAAATGTGCTTGTGGTTATCTTTAGTACATCATTTGTAACCCCACAAAATAATATAGGAGCCTATAATGTAGCAGGCTTTGGTTAAATTGCTAGGAAAGTAAAACTAGTTAGCCAAACGTGCTAACATTTGTAGCATACGTAGGAGCAGAAAAACAGTTTTCACCAGTCCTTATACTTTTGCTCTGCTTTATGTTTGACACCTTGTGTTTTTACCGTGTTGGATTATGCTTTAGCGATGTGTTCCCAACTCTCAGTCGATATGTAGCCTACTGGTATACAATGTAATCATAAACCAGAAAATGATAGCCAAAATAACACAAGTTGTGGAAAACTTCACACAAAACTAACTTGTTTTTTGTTAGTAAGATCAGTGGTTGCTTGTCTCTTTTTGGTTCCACAATGTTCCATGCAATATACAATAATATACAAACTGCATTATTCTAAGTAGTAAGAGGCCTTTATTTGCAGGAAAATTAGCACCACAGAATTCATAATTTAGAAAGCTGAGAGTGTCAGTTATGAACTTTATTTATCAGAACCTGATGAACCTACAATCTTGTTTCTCCCTTATGTGTCAAGGGGTGAACTCAGAGGCATGAACTCAAATGCACAACTCAGATTCAGGAGGTTTTCAAAAATAAAGACTTTACTGGACTTAACACAGTAACAAAAACAGGAAACACAAAATCACTCTTTCGAGGAAAAACGAATTGCTATCATCAGGAGCTTGAACACGAAATACGCACATGGAGCAGGCTTGAATGTAGTCATGAAGGAAACGAACTGGCACTGGACAGGTGGGGACTGAAACAATATATACACAAGGTAAGGGGCACAGGTGGAAACAATCAGGGCGGGGTAACCAATCACGAACACAGGAGACGCATAGGGGCGGGGAGCATGGAGTCCTGAAACGAGAGGGAGAATTACTTTTCAAAATAAAACAGAAGGCACAGGACAAAGGAACATGACATTTTAAAGAATAACCTTTCACAATAATCTTCCGAGACATGACATTATGGTCTGATGCCTGATAATCATTTCACTGTTTTTGCTTTTCATTCCTAAAGTGGCTGTGGGTTATTCTTAAAGCATCCCCAGACTTTAAAGAGCATCAACACAGATCAATGCGGGCCCGCAGGGCTGAAAGCTTGTTGTTGGATACAGGTCTGTAGATAAAAGGCTTTCATCCACACTCACTTTGACCAAACTGTTGAAACAGAACAGATCCTACTTTGTAAGTGAAAACAGTTCATACGTCTCGTATAAAGCCTTTGTTCCAGTGATATTTTTGTAAAAAACAACGGCCTGTTTCCAACAGACTTCCAGAAAGGATTTGTAGGAACCTTCCTGAGAATTTCTCTTTTTTTAGGAGATGAAAGAACTAAACACTGGATCTTTTTTTATGGAAATTCTCAAGTAATAACCCTTTATGAGATCAGTGCTGTGTGTTTCTGAATAATTATGGAGGCCTATCATTAATAAGATCCACAACCTTTCCTAAGTTTCCTCATTATTGAACTACTGTCTTTTCAGTCTGACCTTTAGTTAAAGAGTCCAATAGGCCTCATTTTTTAAATGTCAGAGCACCGTGCTAATAAGCATGACCCCTACTGATTATTTGGACCATCTGATTTGAGTTTAAAATGTTGCCTCTTATTATGATCTACTAAATATCATATGTTAATCAGCTAAGCAAACACTGCCAGACAGATCAATAAAACGTACGTAAGGATCTCTATTGAAAACTGGCGTGGAGAAGAAACAGTTGAAGACTCTAAACTTTCCAATCATGAACCTCCAGAAAGTTGTCCAGTGCTTTGAAAAGAGGCAACATTAACCGGACACCTCCAGATGACAGTTCATAGGAGCGAGGGCCAAATGGTGACTCAGAGTTACGAGAAATCTCTGCAACCCTTAATGATCTGTGGAACAAGTGACATTAATAGAGCCATTAAAAAGCAGGCGATGAGATGCTAATGTGCTTATTCGTTTCTCTGCTCCAGGGATCATAGGTTTTGGATCATTAAAGGCTGCGGTCAATCAGCATCTCCGGATGGCGGTTATTACCTCCGCAACCTCGAAGAGGCACTTAACTAAAGCGGGACATCATTCATCTAAAGGAGCCGAGATGTGATAGTGTTGCAGTCATGTTGAATTAACATCGTTACATAGATAGATTTGTATCTGTGCACAGATACAAATCTATCTATGTAACGATGTTAATGATAACACAGCATCTAAATCAAGTGGTGTATCTTCTTGCTGCAGGAAAGTCAAAGTGTACTGTAGGGTGAGTCAGTACACGGTGAAATCGCTTTTAGATCATTTGACAGGTGCAGTAACCCATCACAATCCACCTGCTTCCACTCCTACTGATATTTATTTATTTAACTTTATTATTTGCCTTTACTTTGTTTGTTTTGATGTCTGATCTTACCTCATGTAAAGTGGCCTTCGTTCCTTTGAACGGCGCTATATATGTACATTTTATATTTTATTATTATTAGGTTCTTTATTTGTCATACGAACATAGCTACAGTGTAGTTATGTCGATGAAAATCTTGTGTCACAGGCTTCTCCAACAGAGCAACACAAAATACAGAAAACAGACAAATATAGTGCAAGTAAATAGTAAATAGTAAATACAAGAAGAAAAATAGTTTTAAAAAGTGAAATAGTGCAATAAGAGGTTATATGCAAGTCATTGAAATATGATATATTAGGTAAATAGATAAATAATGTTTAAGTAGCAGATGAATATTGTGGATGTTGTTTCAGCAGTTCAGGTGTTTAGCAGTCTTATTGCCTGTGGGATGAAGCTGTCTCTGTGTCTGGTGGTTTTAGTCCGGATGCTGCGGTAACGCCTGCCAGACGGCAGCAGACTGAACAGTTTGTGGCTGGGGAGGATGGGGGTCTTTGATAATCCAGAGAGCTTTCTTCCTGAGCCGCTGGGAGTAGAGGTCCTCCATGGATGGCAGCTCCGTCCTGGTGATGTTCTGAGCAGTTTTCACCACCCTCTGTAAAGCCTTATGATTGAGGGCGGAGCAGCTGCCGTACAGGCCGTGATGCAGCAAGTCAGGATGCTCTCTATGGTGCACCTGTAGAAGGTCAGGAAGCTCTCTATGGTGCACCTGTAGAAGGTCAGGATCCTCTCTATGGAGCACCTGTAGAAGGTCAGGATGCTCTCTATGGTGCACCTGTAGAAGGTCAGGATCCTCTCTATGGAGCACCTGAGGTCAGGATCCTCTCTATGGTGCACCTGAGGTCAGGATCCTCTCTATGGTGCACCTGTAGAAGGTCAGGATGCTCTCTATGGTGCACCTGTAGAAGGTCCGGATCCTCTCTATGGTGCACCTGTAAGGTCCGGATCCTCTCTATGGAGCACCTGTAGAAGGTCAGGATCCTCTCTATGGTGCACCTGTAGAAGGTCAGGATGCTCTCTATGGTGCACCTGTAAGGTCCGGATCCTCTCTATGGAGCACCTGTAGAAGGTCAGGATCCTCTCTATGGTGCACCTGTAGAAGGTCAGGATCCTCTCTATGGTGCACCTGTAGAAGGTCAGGATGCTCTCTATGGAGCACCTGTAGAAGGTCAGGATCCTCTCTATGGTGCACCTGTAGAAGGTCAGGATCCTCTCTATGGAGCACCTGTAGAAGGTCAGGATCCTCTCTATGGTGCACCTGTAGAAGGTCAGGATGCTCTCTATGGTGCACCTGTAGAAGGTCAGGATCCTCTCTATGGTGCACCTGTAGAAGATCAGGATCCTCTCTATGGAGCACCTGAGGTCAGGATCCTCTCTATGGTGCACCTGAGGTCAGGATCCTCTCTATGGTGCACCTGAGGTCAGGATCCTCTCTATGGTGCACCTGTAGAAGGTCAGGATCCTCTCTATGGTGCACCTGAGGTCAGGATCCTCTCTATGGTGCACCTGTGGAAGTTGCAGAGTATCTTGGAGTCCATGTTGAACCTCCTCAGCTTGCGGAGGAAGAAGAGCCGCTGTCGCTCAATGGAAACTAATATAAAAGAAGGAAAGTGCTTTTTGTGTCGTGAATAAAACCACAAGTGATTGATGACTTATTTGTTACATACCTCCTGTATTAAACTCACACCCATCCCGTGCTAATTTTAACTCAAACTACAATCCTTACTGAAACCGAAAGAAATATACTGAAAAAAATATGAAAAGTGATTATACGAACCATTGTATGAAGACGTGTTGACAATGAATTCCTTCCTGCTAACTTAATAAGAGATGGTTACATGCTACTAGCTTTGAAAATTGCTTGTTTGCTGATCTGTGAAAAAGAAATCCAACTAAACGTATCTATTGACAACTTTTTTGACATGTATGCCTCAATTTACAACCCGTCGACCATTGCACTTGTTTTTTTATACCCTGCTAATTAGTGAAGACAAAACATGTGATGCTCTGCCGTCAACCCATTTCAGAGGTTAACATAACAACTTACATGTTGCTATTTTCTCAAGATGTCTTAGCAATGATAAGATGTCATTTTCACATGTCAATCTCATGAACAATGCATTTCCTTTGTGCTGAAAAATATATACTTGTTTACTCTTTTAATCCTCTGAAAAAATTCATAGGAAGTTCCCAGACAAAAGTGTTTAGACAATTCCTCAAATCCAGTTGGAAATAAAGTTTCCCATAGAAATTAATTTCCGCAATACATCTCCTAGGAGCCTACAACAAAATAAAGGCATCTGCACCCGGAGAAGGATATCATTCTGCTTTGTTTACACAAGAATCTTGACAAAGTGAGGAAGCCGTGTGCGTAAATTTAGAGCTGTTTTCTCAGTCAAGCCTGTTTAAGACACTAAAATAATCCACTATAAACATATCTGCTGCCAAGGGACGCCAAATACAAACATTTCACAGTAGCCTGTTTCTTTGTGAGCAAAAGTGGTGTTTTCAGCATCCGTCAAAATGCAGCATGGTGCCAAAATAAACAACGTCATACAGAGACAGATGCAAAAGAGACTGTGTATGATATACATTTGATAAGAATTACTGGCTTGGTTACCACTGAAGTGTTCAATCCGGTAGTTTTAGCAGAATACTTGTTTACGTGTGCATATAAACATGGATATTGCAACAGGTAATGCTATATAAATCTGGAAGCAAGTGACAGAAAGCAGTTATTTCGCCTCAGGGAGCTATCAGTCTTCAGCCGGTCATTTTGGACAGACCGAGGAGCCTTGGTCAGTCCACTCACATTTCCTTTTGTGATGAATGATATCCTGAAGGCGTCAAGACAGGGAACGGTGGCAGAGTGTTGAACCCCATTCTGCTCAGTGTCTATCCTCTGTGTTCTAACATTTAAAAGATGACAAATCAGGTCATAGAAGAGGATAAATAGACCTAAAATAGCTGTACTGTATCTCCGGAATTACGTAGTTTCACTCAATTTGCGACATTGCTTGTGAACTCTTTGACCCGACTTGACATGGCTAGCAGTGAGTGCGTCTCTGCTCATTT
Organism: Gymnodraco acuticeps; assembly: GCF_902827175.1. Classification (NCBI taxonomy): domain Eukaryota; kingdom Metazoa; phylum Chordata; class Actinopteri; order Perciformes; family Bathydraconidae; genus Gymnodraco; species Gymnodraco acuticeps. The sequence goes on from NW_022991885.1 coordinate 288,833, forward strand.
TCAATGCGAATGACATTTTCATCAGTTAAGGGCTGGACTATTTCGTTGCATGGACTACGGTACGTCCACACAGCAGCTTTAAACAAATCTTCCAACGCTTCTCTGCCCATTGACTTTGAATGGGGATGACGTCACTTTGTCTCGCTTTTCGCCGAACTGCATTGTGGGGGAGCGAAGCGAAGATTTCCAGGATTTCCAGGATTCAAAAGTTGAGCAATGTTCAACTTTTGAAGCTGAGCTGGAAGCGTCAGCCAATCAAATCCCGTTTATGCAAATCTGACAGTAGAAGCGCTAGCCAATCAAACCGCGTGTAAGCAGGGAGCCAGACCGCAGTTAATTTCCTCATATTCCAAACGAGAAATTACGGTAGCAAATCACCCGGTTCTTTACGACCAGAACTATTAACGGGATACAAACCGGAGGAACCAGGCATGGAGGGAGGTGGCAGAGACAGTGGGTGAAACTGGTAGGTTTTCGCCTGTTTGGGGAGTTTATATATATATATATATTGCTCGCATAAAATCCCCGGGTTTTTTGCTTTGTATGTCGGGGGTGGGAGATTCATGTGATTGGTTGTTGGTCGCGTTACTCGCAAAAAATCCCCAAGCTTTCAGACACGCCCAGCTCCAACATTTTCAAGATTTTTTAAAAGCTGCTGTGTGGACGTACCGTAAAGATAAATGGTAGCTGATGCTGTGTTACAATTCAAGGACAAAAACAAAACAAAAGAAAGACTCAGCAAAGGCAGGTTCGACTCTTTTCTTCAGATACTAAAATAAAGGCAAGTAAACCAGGTAAATGGCAAAAATGGTCACGATCTTAGTTTTATGTCATGGTTTCATTTTGCTGTTCTGTTCTCCCTGTGTCTTGTCTTCCTCCCTGTCGTTAGTTTCCCTGGTGTGTCTGATTGTCTGATTGTGTTCACCTGTGGCCCTTGTGTTTCTCCTTCCCTGCCCGGCTGTTTCTCGTCTCGTGATTACCCCTCCCTGTATTTAGTCTTGTCTCTTCCTGTGTTCGGTGTTGGTTCATTATTTGTCGTTCATGTCTCCCTTCATGTTGGTCACAGTCACCTTTTGTTTGGATGCTACCTCGTACCTGTTCATGGATTCTTGTTTTTTCAGCTTTTGAAAATAAAGCTCGCCTTTGTTTCCTTTTGAAACCTGCTTCCTCCTCAATCTGCATTTAGGTCCTATTTTTCCCCAACCCTAACAAAAATAACTGGCAAAGGTTGAACATAAGGGCAGAAGTCAGTTACTGGGAGGCTATGCATCCTGGAAAGCTAAGTCTCATGGCACCAAGACAATCTGGCAGTGAACTGGTGGAAGTGGATTTGTATTTATACCAGAGACCTGAGTAAGCTAATAACCTGCTGAGCACATGGTTGAGTTTCTTTAAACTATATCCCAAAACAGCAAAAATATGGTATAACTGAAACAAACCCAAACCCACAATATCTTCCATGTAGACTAAAGTACCGTACATGTGGTGCGCAAATGTTTAGACAAGTTTTCCTGGCACACAGATGAATCAGAATTGCAACTTTTTATATGAGGATTTAATAATTCAAGAAAAGGGTCCAGCCAAAATCTTTTTCCTCCACTTCAGAACTGCATCACCGGTATAAAATGTGTTTATAGACAACCAAAATGAAGCGTGCAATACAAGAGTGTCTGTGTGATGAAATTCACCATAACATGTATACACTTAGAATTTATTTAACAATGCTTTGAGGCTGACTCAGCACGAGAAAACTAGGAAGCTGGTGAGCAGACCACATGTCCCATAGTCTTTTGATGTGATTTCCAAAATGTGTATGTCGTTCAACATTTTGTTCTTGTAAGCCAGTATAAATACTTTGATAGAACCATAGAAAGTGGAAGGCCCTGTGTTGTATAGTCTATATGATGTTTCATAGGCTTTTCCATCCAATGTAGGGTGACGCATTGAATTTATCTTCCATTAAATCTGTACTTAAACAAGACCTAAGCTGTGTCCAAAATGATTCACTCATTCACAAGGCAAGGCAAGTTTATTTATAAAGCACCTTTCAACACAAGGCAATTTAAAGTGCTCTATACAAGACATTAATAGCATTAAGAAATAGTGCAGCAGAAACACTTTATAAAATGACATTTAAAAACATTCATTAGAAAGCAAAGATCATAAATTAAAACAGGTATAACACACATGAATAAACCTGTCTATTAAAGCCTCCCCTAGACCTTTTTACATTTTCCAGAAACTTTATTTTTTAGATTTCCTGAACCTAGGATTTTAATCAAATTACTTTTCTTTTTTTCCGAGGATCGAGGGCTTTCAAGCTATTTTTGATTCCAATAATCTGGGCTTTGAACCTTTCGATTCCCAGAAACAGGATTCTAAACCTATAGAAATGTATTTATTTCACTATAATATACACACAATATAACTCCACATTCAAATGAAATTGAGAAAAAATAGGAATCTTCATCTTTCAACATGGCATTAGCATTGATAATAACCTCATATCAGTTGAACTCTAGAATACGAGTTAAGGCCCGGACACACCAAGCCGATTTTGTCCGTCGATGAGCGTCGGCACGCCCTACTCAGATTGGTGTGTCCCGCACCGTCGTGTCTTTTCAGCCGTGCCGACACCTTTTCGGCCGACTGCCCACCGATTCAACATGTCGAATCGGTAGGCAATCGGCCAAAGGCTGTCGGCAAAATAAATCACTCTGATTGGCTGTTCAGATAGCGAATCAGTGCATGAGAAGCGAAACGGAAGTGAGGGACCCAAACAAACTATTAAGAAGGCAAATCTGAGACTTCATTTAACTCCAGCTCTCGACTCAGGTTCGGGAAAGCCCCGTGAGCTTCTCGCTGGAAAATGGAACGCACATGCTATTTGTTGTTTGTTTATATTACGTATTCTGTTCTTCTTCCCTCGGTTATCACGCAGTCTGTCTTCCGGTTGTTGCCTCTTTTGAATGACGAATACACACTACCGCCGCCTGCTGGTAAGGAGAGTTATTGCCACTCACGCATACTTGGCCGTCGGCTGAAGTCTTTGCGGTGTGTTCCAGTGCGACACATTACATCACATGTCACTTGTTAGATGCTTTTATCCAAAGCGACTTATATACTCAATACTGCAGTGGGGTTTGAACCTGGGACCCCCTGATCCCAACACCAAGGCTCTATCCATTGCAGCACACGCCTCTCCGTGGCCAAGACGCAGAGACGCGAGGCGACACAGCAGTCGGGGGTCCGTCTGTGTCAGTTCTTTGGTATCAGCTTGGTGTGTCCGGGCCTTTACCCCCTTATATGTACGAAAAAGAGACTTTAGTGTGAATGATGAATGTCAGATTTCAGGGTGTGCTGCATGACGTTACTCTGAACTCTCAGACTCCGGGTGGTCCGAACAGCTTTGAGACGACTCCGTTCCTCCACCATTATCCCTCACGTTCGCTGTCAACAAGATCTCATGAACTTACGGACGAGGCTTCAACCGTCACGTGAGACTGATGGATATTCAACAAATGGGGCGCGTATTGTTAAACAAATTCAGATTTTTGTTTTCTGTGTTTGCCAAGAAGGGAAAACAGCTAAAGTCAATGTTTTTCGTGATTGTCTGACCAAATATTGTTCTGCTTTTCCAGTCAGTTTACTTTCAAACTGTTAGCAAAAGTCTCCAAAATACTGATGTTTCCTGACCTTGGCTCAACTGTTTGTTCCCCCCAATGCGTATGTTGGGTTGTTTGTGCGTGGCTTTGGAGGATAACAATGGGTCTATTTGGGACATGATGTGGCACCTCAGGGGTCCGAGGATCTAATCTCAACAGAGAGCTATGACCTTTTCCTGTTTCCCAGGGGCCCCCTCTGAAGATCTGAAGATTACTGTCTGAAGATCCCGAACAAGTGTCAAAGAGAAAATGTAGAAGTATTAAAATGATGTCCAGTTGCTTCTTATTCTCTTGACGTGGCTCATTCAAATTCTGCTAACATCTAAAGGTACTCTTGCAACAAAAGTGTGTGTCAAAATAAAACAAACTACTTGTTTTCCCAGGATTTGATGCAGCTAAATACTGTAGCCCTAAATCCAGTTTGACTTAGAACAAAATGTTGTCAAACTCTATCAAACCACGTATGTGTTTTTATATTGCTATTATAATACTGTGATTCAAATACTTTATTTAATACAAATAATGAACAGTTACGTTTATGAAGTGATTGTAGTCAATCGATCACTCAAGAAATCAAATAACTGAAGCTTTAAAAATAAAAACGTACTCAATGTGCTGTTATTTTAGCAATGAATTTGAATATAATTTCGTTACGCCTTTAGCACATTGTGTGTAAGACTCAATTTCACTTGAGTTGCCTTTGTGTCTGACACGTTCTATAAAAATAAACTAACCTTAACGCTGTTGCGGTCACATAACCCACTGCAAGCCTTCATTACTTTCCTTAAGTCATTACTTTTATACACCACCATCACTTTAAGTGTGACCAGAGCCTAGACGCTGATAAAGAGCCGACGCCCCGTCAGTCTCGTAACATTAGGGGGTCTCTTCCGGGATCTGTTTTTCTCAGATGGCTTATTTTGGTTTACAGCCTTAGCTTGGGTATTTTTCCTCTGTGATAAAAGGATTAGCTTGTGACACACAAACAGAAAGGGACGCTTGGAGTTGCACAACAGGCTTCTGTACTTACTTCTGTACTTACACCAGCCGTTTTGGGTGCGTCCCAATGCCAAAAATTCACTTTGAGTACAGCATGGTGCATTCATAACGGTCCAAAAGTTCAGTGTGGAACAAGGAACAATTTTCGCACTCAACGACTGCCAACTTGGCTACAAAATGGAAGTTATGCTACCAGACGCAGTAGAGGTTGAACAGAGTGAACACAGCACTATAAAAGTTATACATGTCTGTTTTTCTTCACTATTTAAGTAACATTTTACAAAACATTAGCCGAAAAGAAGCCATTGTTCATTATATCGGGCAGCTGGGCAGTCCGAAATAATTGGTACCGTGTCTGATCATTGCTATAGGTGGCTAGCTTTTTTTATTTAGTTATTTTTATTTAACAATTATATCAAATCCACAGTAACAAGGCACATAAACATCAATGTTCATCACATACATTCCCAATACTGAGGGCATTCACACGAAATTAATTTAATCTATTGATTCGTGTTCACCGACACGATTTTCGCATTTCTTTCGTGTCACACAGAACGATTTTAAAATGGCGAAATCGTGTTGGTGTCCGGTCGGGTCTTGGAAGACCAGAAGCTGTGTGGTTCATAAAAACATTTTCTTACTCAATATCTTACCCTAAGCCTGACCCTATCCCTTTTATTTTAAATTGTATAATGTCGGAGTTTTGTTGCCGTCCGTGAGGAAAATAAATGTCTCAGAGCCTCAGAATACTGAAATCTGTATTTTTTGAAAACTTTTTTAATTCCTTCTAATTTGTTATTATTTGTTGCAGGCACGAAACATACTACCAATAGAAATACGTTGCTTCTAAAATCGTTCTGTTCTACGAAACAAATGGCGAAATCGTGTTGGTGAACACGAATCAATAGATTAATTTCGTGACCATAACGCGAAATGCCGTGAGACTGGTTTGTCATTCAGGAATTACATTTTTTCATAATTTAATAGATGTTTTGTATGGTATAATTTCATTTAGAAAGGCAATACAAACTGGGGACATTTTGAAAAAGCGACATTTGTGAATTCAATATTTTTGTAATTTTTGTAATAATCCAATTATTAATTCCAAATTATGTTTTTTGTTTTAAAGTTGAAGGCCGAATTTTATATTATTATATGTTAAGATTGAAATGTTTTTCTCATTATAAGTTAACCTATACTGGAAAGCATCCCAAAATGTTTGAATTACCTTGCAAGAAAAGAAAATATGTTTCAGTGTCTAAATTACTAAAGGAAAATATATTTAATGTCTAAATTGAATCTATGAATCCCGTGCGATTGGAGACGCTATGTAGCGACACAGCACTCATTTATATTTGATCTGTTTTATTATGAAGTTTTCTTAATCAGTGGGTGTTTCTCAATCTCGAGTACGTTTGCTTGGTAGCACATGTCTTCCGAGTCACTTGCTTCAGAAGCGAGGCAAGAATACTTCCTAGCATTCGGAAAACGAAGAGTGGAACAGGCGAGCAAGTGTGCTGGTGTGCGTCATATGAGAGGCCCCGCCTTACATTTTCCGCCACAGATTTGGGGAAATTGGTCTGTGCGCAAAGCATTGTGGGGATTTTAAGACCGCGGAGTCTACACATGTGCAGCCTCGACATTTCTCCAAACGAAGTACGCCCGGCTCGGTAGAATTCCAAGTATGCTGGACATTGGAACAGTCCTTCGGCGGCACTCGATGACGTAGTATGCTTGAAATAGTGGCTCTGGAGCGGCTTTACTCGAGATTGAGAAACACCCAGTGGCCGTTTCTCAATCTCGAGGATGCTGGCTTGGTAGCACATGTCTTCCGAGTCACTTCCTTCAGAAGCTAGGCAAGAATCCTTCCTGGCATTCGGAAAACGAAGAGTGGAACAGGCTAGCAAGTGTGCTGGTGTGCGTCATATGAGAGGCCCCGCCTTACATCTTCCACCACAGATTTCGGGAAATTGGTCCGTGTGCAAAGCATTGTGGGGATTTTAAGGACGCGAAGTCTACCCATGTGCAGCCAAATTTCCCCCAAACCAAGGACGCGGCCTCGGTGGAATTCCAAGTATGCTGGACATTGGACCGGTCCTGCTGCGCCACTTGATGACGTAGCATCCTTGAAATATTGGCTTGGGAGCCAGTTTCCTCGAGATTGAGAAACACCCAGTGTCTTGTCTTTTAACTTTCTATCCGTGTATTTTCCGGCCGTTTTTGATGGTCCGTCCTGGCCATATTAGTTTCACCTGTTCTCCTGCACACCTGCTCTTTATCCCCTCATCAGTACAGCTTCTATTTATACCCTGGTTTTCTCTTTAGTCATCGTCAGATTCTTATGTGTCTTGTATCAGGAAGTTCTGTTATTTTTGCCTGTCTTAAACAAGCTTCAAGTGAACGTTTTCTGTTCAAACTTACTGTCTCTTTCATTTCGGTCCATCCTGTTCCACTTTCCGTGACAGTCAACCTTAGGTTTTATGATCTGTGATCTGAAAAGATGTTTTTGGGGCTCTGTACTTTCAGATAAAGGTTGATCCACAGCTAAATAAAATGTTTATTGTTGGCAGAGGTGGGAAGTAGTGGAGTACAAATACTTCATTACTGTACTTAAGTACATGTTTCTGGAATCTGTACTTTACTCCACTACTTTTTAGTTTTACTTCTTACATTCTCAACACTAATACCTGAACTTTCTACTTCTTACATGTTGAACACAAATACCTGTACTTTCTACTTCTTACATGTTGAACACAAATACCTGTACTTTCTACTTCTTACATGTTGAACCCAAATACCTGTACTTTCTACTTCTTACATGTTGAACACAAATACCTGTACTTTCTACTTCTTACATGTTGAACACAAATACCTGTACTTTCTACTTCTTACATGTTGAACACAAATACCTGTACTTTCTACTTCTTACATGTTGAACCCAAATACCTGTACTTTCTACTTCTTACATGTTGAACACAAATACCTGTACTTTCTACTTCTCACATGTTGAACTCAAATACCTGTACTTTCTACTTCTTACATGTTGAACCCAAATACCTGTACTTTCTACTTCTTACATGTTGAACCTAAATACCTGTACTTTCTACTTCTTACATGTTGAACACAAATACCTGTACTTTCTACTTCTCACATGTTGAACTCAAATACCTGTACTTTCTACTTCTCACATGTTGAACACAAATACCTGTACTTTCTACTTCTCACATGTTGAACTCAAATACCTGTACTTTCTACTTCTTACATGTTGAACCTAAATACCTGTACTTTCTACTTCTTACATGTTGAACACAAATACCTGTACTTTCTACTTCTTACATGTTGAACACAAATACCTGTACTTTCTACTTCTCACATGTTGAACTCAAATACCTGTACTTTCTACTTCTTACATGTTGAACCTAAATACCTGTACTTTCTATTTCTTACATGTTGAACACAAATACCTGTACTTTCTACTTCTTACATGTTGAACACAAATACCTGTACTTTCTACTTCTTACATGTTGAACACAAATACCTGTACTCTCTACTTCTTACATGTTGAACCTGTAAGAGAATATTTTCATCTGATCTGTTTATAGAGTCTTTTATGGTTCCTTAGAGTCTGTGATACTGCAAACATCTGCTTGTAGTCAGTCAGAGACTTCTCTGTAGGTTGAGGTCACAGGTCAAACGCTCCGATATCCGTGGGGGGGTTTGAGATCTGGCAGGATCTCTTTGAGACAAGCAGATCATTGTCTTGCATCGGTTATTGATTATACGCGGGCTTTCTGGAAGCCCGCCTCTCCTCGTGTTGGTTAGATGTTTTGTGTCTTTTGGGTTCAGAGATCGCTGGTGGAGCACTGGGCATGTGTGAAACTTAGATGATCTCCCCGGCCGTATGTAATTAATGTACTGTGATCAATAAACTCTTCAGTGCTTTTGGCTAACAACGGTTCCAGACTCCTTCATTCTACCTCAACATTGCAACAACAGAAGTTTACCTTCACAGAACCCAAATACCTGTACTTTCTACTTCTTACATGTTGAACACAAATACCTGTACTTTCTACTTCTTACATGTTGAACACAAATACTCGTACTTTCTACTTCTCACATGTTGAACTCAAATACCTGTACTTTCTACTTCTTACATGTTGAACACAAATACCTGTACTTTCTACTTCTTACATGTTGAACACAAATACTCGTACTTTCTACTTCTTACATGTTGAACCCAAATACCTGTACTTTCTACTTCTTACATGTTGAACACAAATACCTGTACTTTCTACTTCTCACATTTTCCAAACAGGCTGGTTCCTTTAGTCTGAATGTGTGTCTGGTGGCGTGATCATTATTATTTAGAGTCATTGCGTGCCTATTGATTTGAACACGATCCGTGTATCCATCATTTCCTGGTCTTCTCTAAAGAAGAGGGACCAATGGAAACGTTGTCATGTTGCCGTTGTTCAGCATGGAAACATTCATTAGCTAACAATGACATTATTGTTCTATTAATATAAAGGGAGGTCAGGTACTCTTTAAAACAGCTGCTAGTTATGGGTACTTTTTACTGAAGTACATTTCAAAGCCCTCTTTACTTTTACTGGAGAAAAGAAGTTTAGTCAGTACTTCTACTTTCACCAGAGTATTTTTAAACACGAGTATCTGTACTTCTACTTGAGTAAAGGATGTGTGTACTTTTGCCATCTCTGATTGTTGGTATCTTTAGTTGCGTTAGTGTTGAGTCAGCAATAAGATCAATATAAATATTTGATTCCAAGTACCTCTATGCTTTTAGGTAGAAGGTCAAGCGCAGTAATATTGGCGTCAAAGGGCTGTGTCTTGTCAATCTTTATACAAACCTAGATGAGAGTGCCATGTGTGATCAACAGAAATCTCCTGCAGGGAAGAGCAGAGTAAACTCCAGGGTGTCTGAGAAACTAAAGGAAAACACCTGCGCTGTGTTATTGCAGCAACAGGTGGCAGACAGAAAGATGATATGGCCTTGTTTGGAAGCAACATCATATCCTAAAACTCACTCCTCGTACAGGATCTGCTTTATTTTTTAACCTCATACCATTTGGATTCAATTCTGGTTTCCATATCAAAGGTGATCAATATGTCGCTTGCTGGGTGTGTGAAAAGAGGAATTTGAGGAAACAACGGGTGCCATTTATTCTGTCGCACTTCGATTAAAGGTCACCTATTGTGCAAAATTAACTTCTCCATGTCTCTTACATCAACATGTGTCCCCTCTTCTTCATGTCTCTTCTACATCAACATGTGTCCCCTCTTCTTCATGTCTCTTCTACATCAACATGTGTCCCCTCTTCTTCATGTCTCTTCTACATCAACATGTGTCCCCTCTTCTCCATGTCTCTTCTACATTAACATGTGTCCCCTCTTCTTCATGTCTCTTTTATATCAACATGTGTCCCCTCTTCTTCATGTCTCTTCTACATCAACATGTGTCCCCTCTTCTCCATGTCTCTTCTACATCAACATGTGTCCCCTCTTCTTCATGTCTCTTCTACATCAACACGTGTCCCCTCTTCTTCATGTCTCTTCTACATCAACATGTGTCCCCTCTTCTCCATGTCTCTTCTACATCAACATGTGTCCCCTCTTCTTCATGTCTCTTCTACATCAACATGTGTCCCCTCTTCTTCATGTCTCTTCTACATCAGCATGTGTCCCCTCTTCTTCATGTCTCTTCTACATCACCATGTGTCCCCTCTTCTTCATGTCTCTTCTACACCAACATGTGTCCCCTCTTCTTCACGTCTCTTCTACATCACCATGTGTCCCCTCTTCTTCATGTCTCTTCTACACCAACATGTGTCCCCTCTTCTTCATGTCTCTTCTACATCAACATGTGTCCCCTCTTCCTCATGTCTCTTCTACATCAACATGTGTCCCCTCTTCTTCATGTCTCTTCTACATCACCATGTGTCCCCTCTTCCTCATGTCTCTTCTACATCAACATGTGTCCCCTCTTCTCCATGTCTCTTCTACATCAACATGTGTCCCCTCTTCTTCATGTCTCTTCTACATCAACATGTGTCCCCTCTGTGGAAAGAGACTCTGAAAGTTTCAGGAACAAAGATTCTCTCTCTTTTTGTCCTGATCCATTTCTATAAAAACCTGTCTGAAAATGAGCTGATCAGATTTTGGCCACTTTATGATGTCATAACGATGTTTTTTCTTGTGTAACCATTAGCCAATCAGCAACCAAGGTAACCCCCCCCCACCTTATCACCTGAATCTCCTCCTAGAGCACCATTGAGTTCTTTGTAACCTAATATCTCTCAGAGGGGCGTGGGGAGGGGCTCCTTATTTTCATCTAAAGTAACAGACAGAGAATCAGCACTTTGGAAACAGGGCTGAAACAGAGGGGATTATGGGTAATGCTGCAATGATCTGTTTGGTGTTTCAGCCAATCAGAGACAGGCTCTGTGTATATCTGAGAGCCATAATATATAGATGAAAAACAGTATAATAGGGGACGTCATGATAATGAGGAAGCCGAAGACCTAAAAATAGAGGATCTTCTGATAAGACTTCAAGCATCTTTCTCTTGGTTTTGTACAATCCAAACTTTCATCCAAAACATTTGTGAACTTGTGACCATGTGATACCAATCCCCAAAAGGGCTGGAGAATGAGCTGTTTATGTATTAGTTTGGTGTTGTTAGTGAATGTTTACAGCATGTGTCAGATGTCAACAGATAAATGTTTCTTCACATTTCTTTTTTGGCACATAATCCCGGTTCCTCCGATTGGAAACCAAGATAGTTATTTATTTACAGAGCGGATAACTCTTCGGTAATGAGGTAATTTGATTTAATTCAACTTTTTGCCGTGTTGTTCGTTGAACTGAAGGTGTTTGTGTGTTGGCAGACGGTCAGGGTGTTAAAGCATGGTGCAATCTTTCTCTTTTTGTTTAAGTCAAAAACTAAACAACTCATTACAGAATGACTGACCTCTTTTCTTTATTTATACAACATTTCCAATAATCCCACCCGAGGGACTTATCTAATCTTTATCTAATGGACAATAACAGTAAAAGATGGACAGTATGCCGTAAGTAGCAAATAATACACATGTTAACCTTCCTCTTGTCCTTGAGTCCATTTTGACCAAGGTTTGTTATGTTAATGGAAGAAATCACTGTCATTAGGTTTTGGGTTTTATTCAAATTCATAGCATCTATGGCCTTTTTGGGTAATTTCGTTGTCAAATTATTCAACATTTCTTCCTTTTTCATCTCAGAAATTATGTGTGATTCCCCTGTAAATGAGGTCATTTTCACAAAGAAAAGGAACACTTCTAGTATTAATAGGTAGGAATAGATTTGCCTTAAAAGGTTTAACAAGGATTTTGGTGATTATTTATACAATATGTTTTATAAATAGTCAAACCCGGAGGACAAAAGTTGATCGGAAGACACCACAAGGGTTAAATGAGAGGAATATGTGTTGTGTTTCGCGGGTTACCGTAATCCTAGAAGCATACTGAAGAACTTTCAGGTCAAAACCTTTTGTTCTTGGTACAGATGTTGCAGCAGGGGACCAGGAGTTCAGGTCTTGAACTCAGTTCTTGTGGAGTCTCTTCTCTCATTCCTGTACTGTTATTTCTGTAGAGTTTCCCATTCCTGAATGTACTATAGGGAATAAAAACAATGTGATCCGCGCAGATGTTTTAAGGACCAAGAGAAAGCATTGTCCACTTGGGCGTGTGCAGGAGCGCCATGTCCAAGAAAAACAATGCGAAAAAAAGCTCTTTGGGTCCCATTATCCACACCAATAGTTCTTTGGGGGATAAAGAGGCCTTCTTGATTTAAAATAATCTACGATTGTTATCCAGTTGCCTTGTATTTAAGCATTTCTTAAGTTAAAAGTCCCATGTCACGGCCATTTCTACTGATCATAATTCCATTGTTGAGGTCTACTAAAATAAATGTACATTGTGCAATTTCCAAACTCACATTGGTTGATCATACAGCATCTCTGTATAGTAGCCTATGTGTATTCACTCTCTGTCCTAAACGGCTTGTTGGAGCTCCTGCCCCCCCCCCCCCCCCCCCCCCCCCCCCCCCTGTGAGCCCAGTGGCCGTCTGCCAGACAGCGAGACACCGCGAAACACACACACACCCGCAGCCTGGCTGGGAGTTTGTGTGTGTGCCCAGGCTGAGTTCCGCGGTGTCTCACTGTTTCGCCGACCCAACACCAGTGAGCCAGCTCACAGTGTCCCACTGCTAGCAGCAGCGAGCCCCGCTGAGTGTGTGTGAGGAGGAAATCCGCGGATTGGTCCAAACGTAACGGCTCCGCGGACGTAACATATGGACCAATCTGCGGAGCCGTTATGTTACGTCACTATATCCGAAATACGTCACTTTACCCAAGAAGTAAACAATGGAAAAAGAGAAATCTCCAACGAGGCGTTCTGGGGCAGCATAGACAGGTATTTTCTGTGTTAGAGTTTTACTGGCTACAGGGTGTACTTTGAGGGTTTGTGACTCTGCAGACCGTTTACATGCAGAAAAAGCTACATAACACACAAGGGGACGGGTAAGAACCGGAGAAGCATGACATGGGCCCTTTAATATAAGGTAGAAAGTCTGAGATAGGATCGGGACTACCACCCTAACCCTAACCCTAACCCTAGTTTAAACTATGTTCTGTTATAAGAAGATTCGATGTTTTCTATCCTTAATAAAAAGTTAAGATGGGAAAAAGCAATAATGAGACCCTAGATTTAAGAGTGTTTTATCAGAAAATATAAGCCACTATATTGAGACACTGCATTGTTTGTGCACCAACATCAATCAATAAGGACCGAAAGTTAAAGGTCTTTATATACCACACCCTGAAGCCAATTAAGCAGGTCTCATTAACTTCAACATTGATCAGAATGATTGCTTTTACTTTAAGACACCAGTCAGGTTAATGAGAATTGATCTAGAAAGAAGATTGTTGTCGTAAACATTAAGTTAAGAAATGAAAGTCTTGTCGTGACACGCAGGTTTAAGTGCATGGCTTCCCTCTGAGTTTATGAGCAAACACTCTCTCTGCCACATTAAATATTAAAACAGCTGTAATCAATATGTGTATTTGTAGTTTATGTGGTATTGTAATTGTGAGGGAAACTTCTGAAGCAATTGGAAACAGGACTCAGAGAGACACGAGGAGAGCTGGAGCTTTGATGGCAAACACTGACGGTTTATTTGGAGTTTCGGCCGGAGAATTCACACGACATGTCACGGGCCACGGTTTGACCACACGGTTGAGATGCCACAAGAAATTCTGAAGAACTCTACCCCAGACCCGTGTATTTAGCTAGTTCAGAGAGAATAATCAACATTGTGCATAACAAGATAGAACCATAACACTATCAGCTGACGCCATCAGGCAGGAACAGGGAGACAAAACATTGAGAGCAGCAGCCGAGGTTGCCCATAAATAATGATTACATTATCACATGTTACTTGTAAGTCGCTTTTATCCAAAGCGACTTACATACTCAATACTGTGGGCAATCCCCACAGGAGCAATTTGGGGTGAAGTGTCTTGCCCAGGGACACAACGACATGCTGACTGTAGTGGGGTTTGAACCTGTGACCCCCTGTTCCGAACACCAACGCACAGCCCACTGCGCCACACGCCGCCATTACCCAAGTCTGAAGTTCCCATTAGTTCTGCAGAGCTTATTTAGCATCTTTTAACCCATTTTTGTTCCTTACCGTACCGCAGATGCACAGTTTAAAAATACATTTGCACGTGTTTGTATGATAAGAGTGTCCATATGTAACACAAAATCATGTCAATATTTGAGCACAGGGGCGCCGCCAGGGATTTTGGGCCCCATGAAAATATATCACATTGGGCCCCAGCACCAGGCCCAGGCCACGCCAACCAAGCACATTGCTGCAACCACACCTCCAGAACCCAACCGACTCATTTATGCTTTAAATAACTCTACCTGCACAGGCTTGCATCTATCTTGTAGTCCAATACTAACTGCACAATATTTACTGAGCGGTGAAAATATAACACTGTGCAGACGTGCAACATTCTGCTGCAGTAGAATTCACTATTTGATATAACACTAACATTCCTGACAATAGACCTCAATAGTCATCTTGTGCTGTACATGCCTTTTTAATAACATATTTGAATGGAACATTCATAAATCAAAAATAAATATAACTTAAATATACATGACCTCTTAAATTAAAATAAAGTGAACATTAACACCAATATTATCATTTATAAAATGCTATAAAAAAAATAACATAAGCAGCAGATTTTTTAATTAAATATACATACCAACTACAAAATAAGCGGGTATTAAAGTGTAAATGGACAACAAAACGGAAATGGAAATGAAAAGGCCTGATGGTGGTGCTAAATCAGAGCAAAACTGGGTGACATACTGTCGCCCTTTAGTCCCTCTCTCTTGTCTTTCTCTCCTTTCTTTTTTGAAAGCCTGACTTTGTGAGTCATTGAGACATCGTACACATGTAAGTACTTGCATCCCTGCCTCACATGCTCTCACTCACAGCGTTTGGAGACAGGACCAAACCATTACATGTAAATAGAGGGGGGTGTACAGAGGCTTTGGATAATGAACTTTTCGAACAAAAATAAGTTAAATGAATCGTAAGTTTAGTGAGTTATCAATATAATGTTATATTAATGTTAATTATTGATGATTGATGAAAGGTTACTTACATTTTTTTTCTTAATGTTCTACAATTTCCCTGTCAGTCAAGGGCCCTTAATCGTCCTAACTTTTCACCCCCTTATGGCACCCCTGTTTGAGCAGTGTGGACAGAAAATGAGGAAAATAGAGGGATAAAAATATTTTAAGCGTTATTCTCGTTTTAATGCCATTGAACACGACTTTTGATCAGAATAACAGCTAAGGTGAGACGGTCTCCCGTGTTTGCTCCGTAATGCTACGTGTTGTGATGTCTGTGTTTGCTTCCCCTGTCGCGAGTTCTGATCGCTCAGTGATGATACTAATACCTATAGAATCTGTGGAACCTCAGCTTTAATCAGATATCTTGTATGTGTAGTTACGATAAGTAATAAGGGTATTTTTAACTTGAGTTCTGTGCCAAGTACGTTAGCATTTGTTCGCTCAGGGGTAATTTAGACGCTTCTTATGAGACTTGTGTTTTGTTTTGGTAAAAATTGTTCGTATTGTCAGTTAGCTGAGTTTCTTCCCGTTAATCTGGTATGATTGCTGCTGGTTTATAAAGCTTTGAATGCTTTAGGCCCAAAATATATTTCTGACCTCCTGCTGAATTATGAACCATCCAGATCTCTGAGGTCTTCAGGGACTGGTCAGCTTTCTGTCCCCAGAGTCAGAACTAAACATGGAGAAGCAGCGTTCAGTTATTATGCTCCAAATATCTGGAACAAACTCCCTGAAAACTGCAGGTCCGCTGCAACTGCGACTACTTTTAAATCCAGACTAAAGACTTTTCTTTTTGCCGCTGCTTTTAATTGAACTATTCACATCTTAAACTGCACTGTAACTTTTATCCATGTACTTTTTCTTTTAATGTTTATTTTATTATCTTTTCTTTTTAATGACTGATTTTAAGTGCCATTTTCTTAATGTCTTTCGTTTTTTGTAAAGCACTTTGAATTGCCTTGTGTTGAAAGGTGCTATATAAATTAACTTGCCTTGCCTATGACACATTAATAGGTTTTTAAATATTAAGAAGCCCTGAGACAGTTTCGTGAAAAAAAACCCCGCAGCCCCCTCTACCAGGTTAAACATTATGATGGGGATTTTACCTTATTTATAGCCAGACACTTCCAACAGATTCTTTACATTTATTGGTTGTAGTTAGTTTGGGTTCAGTGGCGGCGCTAGGGGGTGGCTACTTGGGCTCAAGCCCCGGATGTTTTCTGAAAAGCCCCGGATGTTTCACTTAAAAAAAATAAAAAATAAGGCCCATTCCCAAACCGCCCCCTACAGTCAACATGTGTCTCACAAACAGGCCTCCAAGAAATGGGAGAACCTAAAACAGAAATACAAGGTGTATTGTTATTGTAAAACATGTTTGTTTTTGAAAAAGCTGAACAAAGATTTCTAACATGCATTTGTTTGCAATAGGAACTTAAAAGGCCAAGGACTGGAACAGGGACTGATCAGGGGGAAGAAACCCCTGCAACATGGCCCTTCTTCATGGCCATGGATGAGGCCATAGGTGCAAGGCCTTCAATTAGTCCTCCTGTCCTTGTTGCCTCAGCCTTGGCAAACCCCACAATCCTCTTTGATCCGGAGGCTGCTTCCTGCTCCTCTTCCTTCCCCCCCCCCAAATGTGGCTGATGATCCAGACCCCTCACCACCCTCATCACTGTCTGAGGCTGGAACCACCCAGCAGCCCCCCCCCAAAAAAAGAAAAGGTGCTATGGGAGTGCTGGAGTGCCTAGAACGCGAGGCAGAAAAAGAGGACGAATGCCACAGAGAAATAATGCAGCACTCAGATACATTTATAACCCTGTTCGAAAAAATGGTCGACAAAATGTGATTTATTTTTTCCCCCCCACCATTGGCCATTTCTATGTTGATTATTGATGTTACTTAAAAGACTTGTTTTTGTTCGCTTGTATTATTTATTTGGAAGACAATAAACCTAATTTAACGTACTGTCCTTCATGTCTTCAATATTGTATGGGACATAGTAAATACAGGTAGACGGGTGATGAAGGTGACATTGCCTTTGCTTGATTGTTAGATGGCTACATTGTTCTGTGTGGGTTTCATAATGTAGAAGGAAAAGTTTTGCACAAAGTAATGTTGTGCACGGAACTAAAGTGTTTTTTTCAAAGTCTGAAGATTAACCCTGAATATCAGCATTTTAAATAAAGATATGTCTGTGCGCTTCATAGGTATAAGGCATTAAAATATACATGCCATTTACGGTCTTAATTGCTCATGTCAAACCATTTGCAGAGTTTCACTCAAAAACAAAAGTGATTGTATTAGAAGACCTGTGTTCATTTTCTGAACCTTTGCTCTGTGCTCGTGATTGAATGATCCAAGAGGTAAGGACATTTGTCTCCAATTTGGGATTATGCAGAAAGACAATTCAGGAAAACCAAGTTTGAAATCAACGGTGCACAGGTTTATTTTATTTCACCTCTTTTCTCTAAAGTGAGAAGTGGAGCTCACTAAAACAAACAAAATTAAATCAGGTATGTGTGCACATCATTTCAAAAACACAAGTTAACAGACAACCACGTTTTGCCAAAAGAAAACACAAAAAAACAATAATAACAGTAATCGTGCTCTCTCAGGTGTGGTGCCATTTGGACAGGAGCAGAGAGTTGTGCAGCAATCCTGTTCCTTAGGTGGTGTCCAGGACTTTCCTGTCCACATGCTGCGGCAGGGGGAGGACTCTGGTCCCCATCTTCAGGTGGGAAGGCTTCAGCATCCTCAAGGACATCGTTCATGTCTATGCACAGATTGTGCAGAAATGCACAACATGCAATGATGTCAGGGGCAAAGCTTGGACTGACCTCCAGCGCTTTGAAAAGGGTGGCCCTCCAGCGAGCCTTCATCCTTCCAAATGCTCTTTCCACCACAGACCGAGCCCTGGCATGATGCCTGTTGAATCTGGCCTGCACCTGGCCGCGAGGGACCTTGTAGTGTAGTGTAATCCCACTGGTTTTTCCAGGCAGGGATAACCACCGTCCCCAAGGAGGAACCAACCAGCTGGGGGAAACAGTGCCTGGCAGAAGATGGGGCTGTTTCGCAGTACTCTGGCATCATGAACGGAGCCTGGATAGCCGATGAAGACATCCAGGAATCTCCCAGTTGAGTCACAGATGGCCTGCATCTGGATGGAAGGAAACAGCTTGTAATTGATGTACTCCTTGTGCTACTCGTTTCCTGGAGGTTTGATGCGAATATGGCATCCATCAATCGCAC
Organism: Gymnodraco acuticeps; assembly: GCF_902827175.1. NCBI lineage: Eukaryota > Metazoa > Chordata > Actinopteri > Perciformes > Bathydraconidae > Gymnodraco > Gymnodraco acuticeps. The sequence continues at coordinate 307,458 of NW_022991885.1, forward strand.
CAGCAGCACGGTGAAATGCAGGACTCTTTGCAAGCTGACAGAAGCCATCTGCAATCTCTGGCAGCTCATCTGCGGTTGGCAGGGAAATGAGGGTCTTCAGGTTGGCCTTTATCTTCCCGGTGACGTGTTTGATGATCCTGTGGACCGTCGATTTGGGAATCCCGAATGCTGAACCCACCACAGAGAGCGATAGTCCATGGGCCAAGCTGTAGAGGAGAACAAGCACCTCGATGTCTTGTCCCCATCCGTGGTCCTTTGGGGAGGAAAGCATCTGTACTAAATACACCACACTAGATCGCTTAACTCTAAAGTCCTTCTTTAGACAGGCTTCAGGGTTGGCATACACGGCGAGAATTGGGGCAGTAGCATTGAGCTGCATGTAAAGACCTTTGCCCCCCTGTAAAAGACAAACACAGGACACAGTATTGTTCAATAACTATACTCCAACACAAACACACACACACACACACACAGCTCTGTAAACAATTCTGAGACCAAGTCAAATTAACCTTTCCTTTTTTATTCTATAAACTACTGACAACATTTCTCTGTGTTGGAATTCTACAGACACTATACAGATATACACGTATAGCTTGTAAGGAAAGAATAAATGAATGTATATCACAATATATCTAAATATCTATTTGTATTACACATACAAAGTTCATAGGCTACTATATAAGAAATAAAGTGAAGATAATTGTTGTATTAGCAATATTGAAATGTTTACCTGCCACTGGCACATCGCTAAAATGCGCCTCAACCTTCTGCGCCTTCTGTTGGATCTTGCCATTGCACCCGCTAACAGGCGACGGATAGCAACGCAGGTCAATGCAGCCGACAGATGTGGGTTGGACACCATGACGTCCGTTTCCGTTTCCTGCGGAGAGAGGGGAGGCCGTCCCAAAGCTTGCTGCTGTATTTATACCCTTAACCCTTAATGGAGGGAACTTCATTCAGCTGTGAGTGTGCCTACAGACGGAGTTCACTCCGTCATGGAGGGGGAGGGTCGAGGGAGTGGTTTGGGATTGGGCCTGACATTTTTTTTTTTTTTAAAAACGTCTCGGGAGTAATGTGGAGTACCGGAGTCCACCAGAGAGGCATCCACTGTGGGACATTAGCCTGCGTACTGCGTAGCCTGCCCTGAAGAAGAAGTGATCCTTCCTAGTGCCTGATAGTGATGGGAATTCCGGTGTTATGCCGTAGGTTGAAGCCCTGCCGTGGATTGAAGCCCTGTTCGCGGGGACGCGCAAAGGTGACGTAATCGCCTGTATTGAGCTTTTGCCGTTTTTTCACCCTTTTCAAAGCTTTTTTCTCTCTTTTGAATGATATATCAGATTAAACAGCAAACGGCTGAATAAATAATGTGCATACAATTGCGAGGAGGCTCGTTTTAAGGACACGTTTCTCAGATCTGTCACAATCTTCGTATTGGAATACACTTACGTTTTTGAGTGTATAGTCCCACTCTGTTATATTCCTCCTTCCTACAGAACAGACAATGACGGGATAATATGTGATTTGTCAATAGTCCTATTTCTTAAAAACGTCTCTGTTGTTTAAGTGTCTGATAACCACGAATAGTAAGCAATGATATAACAGTAATTATATCACATGATCATATCAGACAGACACTGTGTTATTTTCAATCAAGCCTACAAGATAATGTGTTCAAACTGGCTTCACTCACTTGAATTGCTCCTTTGAATATCATTTTTATATATTCCTACTCAACACATGTTTGCATTGTAATGCCACTCCTATTTTTTTTAAATTGTATTTTAAGGTGACATTGAATGCTTTGAAAGGTGCCCTAAAATAAAGTGTATTATTGATCTTATATCTGTGCCTCTATTACATTACAGTTCATTTTCTATCACACTATTAATGTTCCTTATTTTAAACTAGGTTAATCCTGGTGTCAATAGGGAAGATCTGCACTGTTCTCTACATAACATGTTCAGAGCAGGTATTTCTCCTGCCGGATTTGGAACCCCCCCTATATCTTTCTCCAGGATAGTCACAGACTCACCAAAATCACACTGGTGTTTGCTGTTCCCCTCTAGTTTGTGCTCACAAAAGCATTTCACTCTGGGCCCAGCAGGTACAAAAATAAAGAGGGGCTTCAAAATCCGGCAGAGCAGGTGTTGGTGCTGCCGGATTTGGAACCCCCCCCATATCTTTCTCCAGGATAGTCACAACTTCACCAAAATCATACTGTTGTTTGCTGTTCCCCTCTAGTTTGTGCTCACAAAAGCATTTTACTCTGGGCCCTGCAGGTGAAAAACTAAAGAGGGGCTTCAAAATCCGGCAATGCAGTTGTAAGAGCTGCCGGATTTTGAAGCGCCCCCTGTATTTTTGGCCAGGATAGTCACAGACTCACCAAAATCACACTGGTGTTGCCTGTTCCCCTCTAGTTTGTGCTCACAAAAGCATTTCACTCTGGGCCCAGCAGGTCAAAAACTAAAGAGGGGCTTCCATATCCGGCAGTGCAGTTGCTAGAGCTGCCGGATTTTGAAGCGCCCCCTGTCATTTTGGCCAGGACAGTCACAGACTCACCAAAATCACACTGGTGTTGCCTGTTCCCCTCTAGTTTGTGCTCACAAAAGCATTTCACTCTGGGCCCAGCAGGTACAAAAATAAAGAGGGGCTTCAAAATCCGGCAGATCAGGTGTTGGTGCTGCCGGATTTGGAACCCCCCCTATATCTTTCTCCAGGATAGTCACAGACTCACCAAAATCACACTGGTGCTTGCTGTTCCCCTCTAGTTTGTGCTCACAAAAGCATTTCACTCTGGGCCCTGCAGGTGAAAAACTGAAGAGGGGCTTCAAAATCCGGCAGTGCAGTTGTTAGAGCTGCCGGATTTTGAAGCGCCCCCTGTAATTTTGGCCAGGATAGTCACAGACTCACCAAAACCACACTGGTGTTGCCTGTTCCCCTCTAGTTTGTGCTCACAAAAGCATTCCACTCTGGGCCCAGCAGGTACAAAAATAAAGAGGGGCTTCAAAATCCGGCAGCTCTAACAACTGCACTGCCGGATTTTGAAGCCCCTCTTTAGTTTTTCAAACACAATACACACAAACGCAAAATTACACAAACACACACACGTATACACACACACACACACACTCGTGAGCTTCCCCCAGACCAGTAATCCAAACGAAAATATCTTCCCTCCATACTATTTTGACCATTTGCTCCGCTAATCAATCAGATCGATGGATTCCAGAGATTTTTCTCAACAATGATGACTCCGAAACAGTCAGTGGGCACCACTTAACAGCCAATCAGAATGAGAATATGTTTCACATGTGACTTATTCAAATTGCGAGTGATTGAGTGACAGATGAAGGTTGTTTAGGAGAAAATGTCGGAGAAGAAAAAGTTTGAGAGTGGCGCTCGGAAAAGGAAATGGTTGAGGGAAAAGGAGTTTCGAGACAAGCAGCTATTACAAAACATGCCGAAGCTTACAGGTTATTTTAAACCTGTAGGCCAGGATGAGGAGGAAGGACAGATGAGTTCTGTACCGAGCGGCAGCGGTGCCGGCCGCGGGGCCTCGGAGCCAAGTAGGCCGTCTGGTTCTGATAGCGATGGAGTAGCGGGAGAGGAAGAACAGACAGATGGGACATTATCTGTTGGAGGAGATGGGAGGATGACGAGGACTTGCTACGTGGAGGGGAGCTAACGGCAACCGGACAGATACATGAGGGAGGCAGGATATGTCACTCATCTGGAGGAGAGGACCATGCAGGCGCGCGTAGAGCAGAGTGGAAAGGTGCGATCACAGAGCCTGCCGATCGAGGCTATATATGACTTTGATATGTTGTTTAAATAGGAGGCCTACAAAAACTATCAGCCCCAGGGCCTGATGGCAGGTTAAGGCGGGCTTCAGCGTGACGTATGCGGTGCTTTTGCTCTGGCCGGACAATTTTTTGGTGCTTGAAATGAACCGGATTCCGGAGCTAAGAGGCTGCTCCGCTGCGGTGTGAACAGGAAAACCCGGTGCTTTTCAAGCTCCAGCTCCGAACCGGCCCTGAAACACCGTTGGTGTGAATGAGGTACAATGGTGAGCCGGATCATTTGGCTCGGCTCACCAAGAAGAGCCGGCTCTTTCGGCTCCCAAACGGCTCTTCAGTTTACCACATATTATACCTTTTAATTAAATGGTAAATGGACTGTACTTATATAGCGCTTTATCCAGTCTTTACGACCCCTCAAAGTGCTTTACATACTACATGTCATTCACCCATTCACACCCATTCATACTGAGCAGTACCACTTGCTCTAGGACCTAACATTCACACACATTCACACACCGTTGGCCATGCCATCGGGAGCAACTCAGGGTTAAGTATCTTGCCCAAGGATACATCGACATGTTGGCTGCACGGGCTGGGATCGAACCCACAACCTTCTGGTTGAAAGACGACCGCACTCCCTCGCAGCCACAGTCGCCAGTAGTAAATCAAATGTAGCCCTGTTTTGACTAATGATTTATATGTGTACACACATATATCACTTAAATTATTCAATACATCCTTTGTACTGAAGTATTCAAAAGTAAAAATGACATGTTTAATATAAATGATTTGCTGTGGCCAAATGTTTTCATTGCATTTACAGACCCGTGTAACTCTCTGATACCACCCAATGAATGCACTGACTTGCTTGTCGAACCACGCTACACAAAACAGATAGCAACACCTATAAAAACTATTTTAAAAAAGGGGCTACTGTATCGACATTTTAAAATTATATTTAAAGAAAAGGCCCTGACAAAACAGCAGGACTCTATTTCAGTAACTATTAGCTATAGAAAAAAAGACAGCAACAGCTGACATCAAATCTTTGCTGAGCCTAAGGATAATCATAAATAAATAACATAGTGAAAATAAATATATTGCAATGCTCAAAACAGCAGCATCCAACCGTCTCTAATCCTTGGATATTACATGTCACCTGCATGCATGCACGGAGCAGCTGTAGCGCGGAGATCATCATCATCATTCTGTCTTGTATTACTTAAAGTGGACCTATCATGCTATATTTGAACAATATATTGTAGGGCCATATCTATATAAAGTATATATATGATTCTGTGAGCTGCAGCTGACCACGCCCCCCTGCAGGAGAGGGCAGCGTGCTCTGAGATCAGCTGCTGGGCTGTCAGAAGAGGGGGAGAAAAAGAGATCTCCCTCCTCCGTGTTTTATTCTTATTGAAGTAAGAAGAGAAGTAATGGGGCAGAAACCCTCCTTTTTACGCAGCGGTCCAGACATAGACATCAAACGGCGACACATATTCAGTTGCCAGTTACTTTGGCATTAGGGCAGGGATATCTAGATACTTTCCAAAGTTTGACATAATGAATTGTGCTACTTTTAAAGCAAGCAATGAAAGCAAATCTGTAATCAAAAAGCTCCTCAAAAACACTCTCGTAGCAGTTCCTGCCGTTGCTACGTTAGTTCAAACAGTAACAACGGACTATTTTTCTTAGCGGATGCATGTCAATTTAAATACATACAACTCAATAAATCAATAAAATCATTTTCTAAATCCATAAAAGCATTTCAATTAATATTGGGAGTCATGGCTCTTTGAGCCGGCTCGTTCGCGACCGACACATCACTAGTGCCTCAGCAGCTGACAACAATGTCATCACCAGCAGTCAAGAAATGGATGATGTTTCAGGTTTGTTAATCTAATGGTGATATCTGCACTCTGGCTGACTGAGTAAGAAGTGAAAAAGAGTGATGTAACGTTAATGTTATAGCTAGTAAACATGGAGTAACCACACTAAGTATACCCTTATATGTTAGTATGTATACAGAACATGACTACAAATTATCCTAAAATGTAACGTTAACCCTTCATACCTCAGTCTACTTTTAAGACACTAAAATAACGTATTCCAATTTTTATTTTGTTTTCGCGCGTGGAATTATACCGGCTCTCGTTTCAGTACACATAACAACAGAACTGACAGGCAACCCTCTGAATCAGACTCCGATTGGCTGTGACTGCATCCACTCAGAGTGTCCGATTCAGAAACGTGACTCTTACACTCTTTACGTCACAAACAAAGATGGTGGATGAGAATAGATCTATAAAACAATAAGAAATGCACCAGAATCAAGGTGAGACTATCCACATCCTTTAAAACTCTACGCACATTCGTTTCACCTTAATAAGTAAACGAATATATGAGTGAGTTAAGGCATTAGTTTGCTTCATTAAAGGGTGTTAATGAGTGTTCTCCAGTGCCTTTTGTCCGCTTTAAGGTGTTATTAAGGTAGGGTTAATGTTGCTCTCAAAGTGCACCAGATTAATGCTTTCAACTTCAATATTTAAAACAAATATTCCCGGGGGAGCATGCCCCCGGACCCCCCGAGAGGAGGCGACGACCCCCCTAAAGGATGTTCGGTCCACTCCCCACTTGTAAAAAATAGCACTGTACCCCTGCACGCCCCCCCCCCCCCCCCCCCCCCCCCCCTCCACCCCCAACACCCCCAACAACCCCTGGGCTAAGCCCCGGATCTCCTACAATCCTAAATCCGCCACTGGTTTCATATGAAAAAGCTTGTAAAAGTAAATGAGCACTTAAGTCAATCTCTGTTTTCAGCATCCAGACTGGAGTTCAAAGTCTTTAATGAAGTCATGTTGTGTTGTTTTGTTCTGAATGACTTTCCTCCATTAACTGTACTGTTTAGTTTTATGTGTATGACATTTGGTTAAGCCAAAGACTATTTAGACATTGTGTTCTAATTAAATTCCCAACTAACTTCTGTTTTTCTCATTTTATAGGGGTGTGAATTCATGTCAGATCTGCTTGGAGTCAAACATTCAACCAACCATTATCATTAAACTAATAGTGTACTGCCCCCTAGTGGCGGAAACCCATTACAAACCAGAGTTTTAACAGAACATTTAACACCCAAGTGGCCCAGAAGGTAAAGATGGGAGATGAAAATTGACAATAAAAGGCGATGGAGTCAGTGTGTGTAATTGAAATCACATTTATTGTTTGTTCTGGAGTTTAACTTAAAACGTAACCCTTTGTTTACAGTATGCTTCTATCCTTTACTGCTTCTTTCTCTGCTTAATCTTTAAAGTCATCTCACCGTGTTTTTTTACACTCATACACACACACACACACACACACTTAACAGCCGTTACACCAGCGGAGGCTTGTTCAGGTAACGTTAAAGGGAACTCTCCACAGAATTTAGCCACAAACCTGCAGCGTCCATTACTGTGAGCGCAGAATAGGATCAAATCTCTACAAGTGTTCCCCCTTAAGGCCTGCGTATTAGAGTCCTGGTCGTACCAGGACAGGACAATCACATTCAAATGTCTTCCTCACGTTCAGTCATTCGCCAACCTGACCTGCAACATTCTCACCAGCACCTTGGAGAGACTACAAAATAAAAAATACTCTAAAGATTCACCTTTGCAGGACTGCAAATACAGAAATGCACAGCGCAATAAAAAATACAAAGGTTGAAATCAAATCACGATAGAGGAATTAAGATCACTTCTTTTTTTTTTCTTTTAACTACCTCGCTAATAGAACTGCTGAGAGCTCTACTAGCATCAACAGCTTCTTAAAGTACATGTAGTTATATAGTTTCTATACTTCGTAAAAGGTTTGGATCGAACAGTCATGTTTCAAACTTTAGTGTTTGCTTCAGTCGTGGGTAGATATAAACGCACTCTGAAGCAGGGAAAGAAGAACTGGTTTCTGCTTTTGGATCGAAGGCGAGCAGTTCTCCAGAGCCCCGATCGAAATCAAGTTTGGTTTGTCTTCCATGTTTCATTGGAATAATCTAACCCTAAAAGGCCAAGTCTCCTGCTCTTTCTGTGCATGTAGTGGATGCAGATCGTCTGTCCATTTGTCAGTGGGAACTCGATAGCTGTGCAGAGTCTCCTCCACCATCAGGTCCAATGTAAACAGCTTTTTTCAGAGGCAAGACCAGGAAGTAAACGGACTCTTTGGCACACCTTAACATGACGCCGGATGCATTTAAGTCCCGATCAGACTACAAACAGACCCTCATGTAGTCTGCTTCCCATCAGTAGGTTTACTTCCGTCCTCCTCTCTCGATTGGGAAACCAATGCACATTAGCTATGTATGTACAAAAGCATACAAACTACCACACATACACACACACGTTGCCCTTGTGTAAAGGTGCACCGCTGACCTATTTTCAAACATTCCAAAGTTCTACTTTAGCTTTAAAATGACCTAGCTTACCACATTCAGATGCATACAAATAAATAAATAAAAACTTGGGTAGAGCTGGGGAAAAATGGCAGGAAGAAAATGGCAACACTGTAAATGGAAAGAACTTGAAAAGAGTAACCTTGACATTTTGATGGCCCTGCTTCTCCGATTTAGAACGGGAGCTTTATAATAACAGCAGCTCTGGAGTCGAAACGTCATAAAAAAAACAATATATCAATTGTATCGCAACATGGGGCCGTATGTTTGATTGTGTACAAATGTGTGCATATAAGGTATTAATAGGTGCTTTAAGCTACATTCAAGCAACATCATGTATACTTTTGGGGGAATTAGTTACAATATCAAGTTACAAGGGGGTGGATTTCCCCTTTTTGGGTGTGCTTCCACTACTGGCTCCTTCAACCAATTGGAATTAGTCATATTTCGGACATTTAAATTGGACGTATCAATAAGTGCTAAGTGACAATGTTTTAAACATTAAAAGTGCCTGTTTTAAAAATGTTGACGTCTCAACCGCAAGACTAGCTTAATTATAAATGTCTAATCTCAGTCAGGACCTTTGGGTGAGAGGCTAATAGAAATGGTCAAGGTCTCACCATTCTTAGAAACCCACTGTTCATAAAGGGAGAGGAATGGAGGGGCTTCATTAACCCGGAAATCTCCCGTTTGACAGAGTGGTGCATCGACCCCGAAGCTAGCATTGTCCCATGACAAAAAGTCAATGGTATTTTAGAATTGGATTTTCAAATATATCAGAAAATAGAATCTGTGGCAAACTCAAATGTATGATACTTACATGTTTTGTCTAGCAGGATAAACTCCACATATTAACACCTTTTTAAGTAGTAAAATGCTAATGTTAGGTTATAAAATAACTACATCACGGTCTTCACATCACAACCGCTAAGCTAAAAGCGGCTAATGTTCGGCGTAATGACGATCAGTAGTCCCATTTAACCACTTGCGTGAAAGCTTTAGACATTTACAAGTGGGGTATAAACTGACCTTTTTTTTGCAGCAGAATAAAATGTGAATATATCTTCAGCTTGTGTTAACCACAGACCTTATTTCAGGCATCCAACCATTCAAATAACGATTGACTTCGAGTCAACAGGAAGTGCCAAAATGCAAACTTATTCCCGGGTTCGAGGACTCATTCCTGCACCACTCTATGGGGAATACAGCAACGGTCCACGTCAACACCTGGACATTCAATATAAACAAGGCAAACACAAAACATCACTTCCTCTCTCCTCGTGACTTCCCCTGTGCGCAGATAGTCGAGTAGAGCTTTGTTCCCATGCTAACGGGACTTAGTAACAGTCTAGAAAAGCTGCTTCAAAAAAGGTGCTTAGGGCTCTTTGGAGGGGGAGCACTCCTCCGCAACAACACTTTGTGAAGGCCAACGGAAAGATGGACGAAAAGATAATATAAAAAAGGCAGGAAAAACAAGGGGGTGGTTTTACACGGTCTGTGTAGGTAAGGGGAGACGAGCTGGAGAAAGGGTGGGCTGCTCCTCTGAGACCTTTAAGGTTTCTGTGGCCAGAGGAGTTTGGGATCGGACGTTTGGAGCCGTGGTGCGAGTTGGGGTGGGGGGGGTACTGGAGGTACTGGAGGTAGAGGTGGAGGCCTGGGGGTCATTTACTGGGGTAGGGGGTTCAGAGGAGGGGGTTTTGGGCACAGCAGGCTTGGTGTAGTTCATCTTGAGGATGTGCTGCTGCAGGTGACGGATCCAGTCCTCCTGCACCGACAGCGGGCCGTGAAACTCCACCTCGCAGAACCTGAGGCAGACAGACAAACATGTTTTAAAGATCTCCTATCAGACAACATAACCACCACAGCCCCTTGTAGACCCCCCCCCCCCCCACACACACACACACAATATTTCTGTGCTTAGTCTGCCCAGTTTATTTGTAAAATATTCATAAATAAGGCAGCAGTATAAGTGTATTGTTTGCATGCTTTATTTATTTGAATGACTATTGCAAGTTGTCTAATGCAGGGGTTCCCAACCCCCGGTCCGCGGAGGTGTTACTGCCGGGCCGCGGAATAGCTGTGAGTTTATCGTAATATTTGCAGAATTATAAATATATAAAAATATTATGTTTAATTTTCTCACCTATACCAGTCATATTACTTCATCCAGTCGCCTCTAATGCAGTGTTTCTCACACTTTGTCATACCAAGGACCACTTACCCAATAAAAAAAACACTCACGGACCACCTAACTCCACAAATATCCAAAAACACATCGTTTTTCTAGAACAAATGACAAATCGCCTGAAAATGGTACAAACAAGTGGCAACATGTGTGAGGTAGGTGTTGCGCTGGGCTATATCATGCAATCGAAAGTGAAACTTAAGCTCGCTCCATTGCAGAGATATTCCCGGGAGAGTGCGGAAGACTTATATTTATTTATTTATTTAAAATGTGAAATGTTACCAATATACTCACGGACCGCCAGTGGTCCGCGGACCACACTTTGAGAAGCACTGCTCTAATGCATCTTTCTTTTCTTCAAAGGTTTTTCACCTAAAAAGACCCATTCAGCAAATAAATGGAAGTTTGTTTCAAGTAAACTGCTGAAATAAAAGACTGAAACAGTAACAGTTGCCGTGTCATTGGAGTCCAGTAGATGTTTCAAGTCAAGTGGGGAAACTGCACCAAAAAATCATTCTTCTTTTCTGCTGTAACAATGTACATTTCCCCTCTGTGGGACTAATAAAGGTATTCTGATTCTGATACTATTTTTAGGCATATATTATATGTCTCAGATATATAAAAAACATGTCTATGATGTGTTTTGTTCAAAATACCAAACAGATCATGCATTTTAGACATCCCAACCTGAAAACATGTTCAAGTTCAAGCCAACCTATCAAATTCTAGAAGAAAGCTGTGTTTTTTTAACATGCCTTTAAAGAAGAATCCAAAAATTGAGAAAATTCTGGAGTAATTGAATTTAATGAGGGCCGAATTTAACAGCAAATATAAAAACATCTGTGTACGACTCGTAAAATATAAAACAAGTCTTCCTTCCAAACACATGCATTTTCCTTACTGTTTGAAACATATTGGACATGTAGGGCTAAAATGCAAGGTTATAGAAAGTCAAGTTTAATTAAACATAGATAAGAAGTAGTGAGCGTACGACTGGATAAAGGAGACTAAAGGAACTCTTTGTTAAATATTGTTTTTATATATATATATATATATGCTGTTGTTGGTTTTAGGATGCTTTGTTCAAAGCGTCAAAAGAAAACCAATAAGAGCCAAGGACTCTGAAATCAGTGTAAATCACTGCTTCTGAAATCCAATCAAACTGTCAAACTAGGTGGCTTTGATCGAATAGGAATCAAGATTATGCTACTGCACTGTCTTTTTTTCGTCTTGAATGTTTTACCATATTTTAGTGTACAAAAGAGAGCTAACCAAGCAGTGCCAAGAGGAGGTTTTCTCATTTTACAGCTGAACATTACACTAAAATAGCTTTCTGAAAACATTTGAGGCGAGAAATATGGAATGCAGGAGCAGAAACTTGATTTCAAACGTAATATATGCTGCCAAATGTGACAGTTTGACTGATTGGTTGCTCTCCTCCCTAGGATGATAGGGAGAGGAATTACAGAATATGTGTTCATCCAGCACTGTCAGGATAGAGTGACAATTTGTGCAAACATGATAAAAACAATCATTGTTATGAAAGCTACCAAATGCAGCTATAGGGCTGGAATTATGCAAAAATAATGCTCCAAATCTCCATATTCTGTGGCTGCAGCAAAGCTTTCACACAAAGACATTAAACGCAAACACTGGCTGTGTCTCACACTCAGTGTCTCCCTCAGGAGCAGCCGATTCTGTTTGACTTCTGTACTGCAGTCGTGTCAGAACTTAAGCACTTATTCGTGTTGCCTGAAAAATCCACAATGATTCAGTATCCTCAATCATTAGGCACTAAAAGTGGAGTACTGCTCAGCAGGGGGTGGAGGTGCTGTTCAGGGATTAAAGGAATATTTCAAACTTAGCCAGACAGTTGTGTTCATGCTGTGGTCTCAAAATGTTCTGATATCTCAGATGGAATACACTCCTGTCTGATAGCGCTGATGGAGTGCAGCCAGCAGCGAACACCCTGTGTGTGTGTGTGTGTGTGTGTGTGTGTGTGTGTGTGTGTGTGTGTGTGTGTGTGGGTGTGTGTGTGTGTGTTGTTGTGTCTGCTGTCTGGAGATGGGAGATTTGGTTGAGCTTCAAGGGGAAATGTGTTGCACAAAACCCCAAAACACCCGATTGCATAAAAACATGTTGGTCAAGGAAGAGGTGTGTGTGTGTGTGTGTGTGTGTGTGTGTGTGTGTGTGTGTGTGTGTGTGTGTGTGTGTGTGTGTGGGAGGGTTGGGTTTTTTTATTTCGTTTTTATTTTATTTCTGTTTGTATTATTGTTATTATTTTTAGCTTACATATGTATTCTGTATTTTGAATATTTTGTAAGTAATTGCTGTTGTCTAATTTTTATTTTTATTATGTAAGAGAACATTTTTTTTTGTGCTTTCGGTTGAACATGTTGTGTATTAATCTCAATAGAAATGTGATCACAAAAAAATGTATCTGATATCTCACCGGCACTTCAGGGTGTAGAACTTCCCCACCAGTTTGACCAGTGGGTAGGACGGGGGTTTGGGCACCAGGGCGGGGACGGTGCCTGTGCGGGGGGGTTTAGGAGGGCTCTCCGTTCCCTCAGGGCACGACGGGTGCTTTAAGGGTCGACGCTCGAAACCTTAGCAAGAGAGAGAGGAAACATTGGAGACATATACCCTTAATGCGCAAATAAGATAATAAAGATTGTAATGTGATGTGGAATAAACAGATGTACAAATAAAGAGTGTATTGTCAACATACAGTATGAACGTGGTAACACTTCATACACATATGAGTCTTATTGCCTTTATCATTTAATTTAAAACAACCAATGTTATTTTGTACATTTCAATTTGTACAAGCATTGTTCAAGACCTCTGATGTAAAAATGTTGCTGTTGTTTTAATCCAAGTCTTTGAAAGCATACCACTACCTGAGTATGAATACATTCAGTTGACAAATAATAATAATACATTTAATATCTAAGTGCTTTTTCCGTTGCTCAAAGACACTTTAAAGTGGTGATAAGAAGGAAATACACAACATTATACACACTTAAAAAGCCCGTCTGAAGAGGTGTGTTTTGTTTTGGTGTATCCTGACGTACCTCTGGGCAGGCGGACGTTAAGCTCACTTCGTGCCACCTGAGCTTGAAGAGGGAAGTCAGCGAGCCGCGACGGGCTGCCACGATCGGGTCTGAACGGAGAGTTTAGGTCGAGACCAGATTCCCCTTCAGCGGTCTTTGAAGAACCCTGGCTGACGTCTCTGGTCAGAGGCCTCACCAGGCTCACAGCGAAAGAAGAAGACCACTGAGAGGATGAGGAGGAGGAGGAAGAGGAGGTCTTCTGTGATGAGATGGGGAGGATATGATCAGAATCCGTTGTGAGAGGAGAGCTGCTCTTCTGGAAGAGGGACAGAGATGAGTTTCCTAATCAGCATTACATTACATATCAACAACTGATACTTAAAACCGCAGTGTGCTGGTAATCATATCATATCAAAGATAACTTGTGGTGCTAGTAATGTCATTATAAGGCCAAATGCTCACAATAGCTGTCTCTCTTAGCTTACAGCGGCAATCGCTATTTGTGTCAAATTCACAACAGCAGTCTACGGTTAAAAATGACACTACCACGTTGAATTACACACACTACGCAAGAAAGTAAATAGTGATGAGTTTCCTAATCAGCATAAAACCAACTAAACTTGAACTGTGGTATCCTTGTGTTATAAATCACAGTACATTAAATATAACTTGTGGCACTACTTTTGTCTTTATAATCAGGGGTGCACATCACTTCTTTGCCCTGGTTCTCAAAGGAGCACCTGGAGATGTTATTTGGTGCTCATCCTTAAAATAAACCGTAACTTTTGAGGGTCTTGACTTTATTTGCCAGACACACGGCACTGAACACACAGAGGTGAACACTGAACACACATGCAGAGGTGAACACTGAACACACATGCAGAGGTGAACACAGAACACACATGCAGAGGTGAACACTGAACACACATGCAGAGGTGAACACAGAACACACATGCAGAGGTGAACACTGAACACACGTGCAGAGGTGAACACAGAACACACATGCAGAGGTGAACACAGAACACACATGCAGAGGTGAACACTGAACACACATGCAGAGGTGAACACAGAACACACATGCAGAGGTGAACACTGAACACACATGCAGAGGTGAACACAGAACACACACTGAGGTGCACACTGAACACACATGCAGAGGTGAACACTGAACACACATGCAGAGGTGAACACAGAACACACATGCAGAGGTGAACACAGAACACACATGCAGAGGTGAACACAGAACACACATGCAGAGGTGAACACAGAACACACATGCAGAGGTGAACACAACACAACATTAGCACGACCAGTAATCCTACAAGCTGTCATCACTACCCTCCTGACTGCTCTCCTCACTGTCTTCCTCTCTGTCAGACATGGTAGCTGATGATGTAGGCCTACTACTTTCTCTCTGGTTGAGTCTGATTAGCTGCTTGCATCCACAAGTCAACAGCTGGGTTTGGGTCGAAAGTCTCTGTTGTCATCTTAGACAAGTGGATGTAATCAAATAAGTATGTGAACATAACCAATAACCTACCATAGCCAATAACAAATGAATGTAACTTATTTTATTTGTGTTGTTCATTCATATCTTATTTTACCTTAACATTTATTTATTTATTCTCTCTCTCTCTCCTCTCTCTCTTTTCTCTTCTCCCTTCTCTCTCCCCTTCTCAATGTTGGTACGCAAATGCGCTTTGTTTCAAATGACCCGGTGCTCTTACCTGCGCACCAGTTATGTGCAGCACTGATTATAAGGCCAAATAATGCTCACATTCGCAGTCTCTTGTGATCGGTACAGCAAAGGATAACACAAAGACTAGCGGGCTAGCTAGTTAGCTTACAGCGGTAATCGTTATTTGTGTAAAGTTCACAACAGGCATGTGAGATTAAAAATGACACTACCATGTTGAAATACACACACTACGCAAGAAAGTAAATAGTGTACACAGTGTACTACATGAAAGTGTGCTAACAGAAGTATCTGAGTCGAGAAACAGGACATTTCTTTGCCTTGCGCAGCAACTGTACATGCTAGGCTAAGCTAATTGGTTGTAGCTTTGTATTTATCGTACAGACATGATAGTAGTTTTAGTCTACTAAATCTAGGCAAGAAAACAAATTAATGTCTTATTAATGTCAATAAATGTCCAAATATTCCTTTACTTTGCTGTAGAAAGGATTTTTTTTAAATGTAGCATGGTCATATATAAAATGAAACTTTTAAAAACATTTGACGAGTGGTATATATTTTGTAATCTTTATTAATATTGAAATGTTGCACATAAGATGTATTACTAGCCTGTTTTTTTATTCGAATATCATGTGATGTATTTAAAAGCTCCAATAATAATAATAAAGCTATCTTTGACCTGAAGTTAATAATATACATTCTATCCATAACAGGCAACACATGTTATGTTGAGGAATAAAATATAATATAGTTTTAGAGAAAGATGTCTTCACAGCCCGGAAACACCTACAGTTCTCGCACAGGTGTTTTCACTCGTTTCCTGATTAGCTCTCATCTGAACCTGATGGACGTGTCTAATCAATAATGCAATTAAAAACACCTGTGAGCAGAGATCTGTGGCTTATACAATCAATATACATATACATAAACAGAACTGAACATCTTAAGTCCCGGACACACTAAGCTGACACCAGAGAACTGACACAGACGGACCCCGGCTGTTGCGTCGCCCCATGTCTCCTGCGTCTTGACCATGTGTCGCACTGGAACACACCGCAAAGACTTCAGCCGACGGCCAAGAAGCACGTAGGCACTGCGCATGCGTGAGTGGCAATAACTCTCCTTACCAGCAGGTGGCGGTAGTGTGTATTCGTCATTCAAAAGAGGCAACAACCGGAAGACAGACTGCGTGATAACCGAGAGAAGAAGAACAGACTGCGTGATGTAAACAAACAACAAATAGCGTGTGCGTTCCATTTTCACTCTACAGCGAGAAGCTCACGGGGCTTTCCCGAACCTGAGTCGAGAGCTGGAGGTAAATGAAATCTCACATTTGCCTTCTTAATCGTTTGTTTGGGTCCCTCACTTCCGTTTAGCTTCTCATGCACTGATTCGCTAGCTGATCAGAGTGATTTCTTTGTCCGAGAGCCTTTGGCCGACTGCCCACCGATTCGAAATATTGAATGGCGGGTTTTCGGCCGAAGGTGTCGGCACGGCTGAAAAGACACAACGGTGCGGGACCTATATATACAGTCTATGTGCGGGACCAACAATCTGAGTAGGGCGTGTCGACGCTCATCGTCGGCCTGACGCCCATCGACGGCCAAAATCGGCTTGGTGTGTCCGGGCCTTTAAATTACTGCTCAGGTCACTTACTCATCTTTTAGTATGAATACACTTTGATAGGCAGAAAGCTCCAGATCACAATCGGTCCACAAACCGGTAAGACGATTCACAGAAAATGAGCTTTAATCACAATTAATTAATACTGTAGCAGGAACATATCCCAAACATGATGTGGTTTCAGATTTAATATCTTAAGCTTTGGATTGTTGTTCATCCATGGACTCTGGGAAATAGGAGTGTGTCCATGTTCCCCAGTTTAATAATCTCGTAAGCTTTTGAAAAGGTTTTATAAAGAGCAGGCAACATGGGATCCTTTTCCATGGTCCCTTTATTTGCCATTTAAATCTGGGCGACAGAGGAATGACCCCTTGGGAAATTATGATGGAAATGTTTCATGACATTTAATTGCAGACCTACAACTTTGAATAGCTCATTATTATTTTTAATGTCGATTAATCTGCCAAAGGTTTTTTAAATTAAAGAGGCCCAATGATGCTTTTGGGGGTTTTCCCTTTCCTGTAGTGTGTAAGCATGTAAATGGTCTGCAAAGGCTAAAATCCCTGTGTTCCCCTCTGCCTGAAACGCCTCCATTGGACTCCTTTGTTTACTTCCAGAACATGGTGACATCACTATGTAACACTCTGCTATTGTCAAGCGCTCCAACACATTGTAGTGATAGGCTAAGGGGCAGGACATCTCTAAGCAGTTGACCAATCACAAGAAAGCCGGCCAGCTAACCAATCAGAGCAGACTGGGCTCTGGGTTCAGACAGAGGGTGAAAAGAGGTGCTGCAGCACAGGCAGTATGAGAAAAATAAAGAGCTTTCTGAACATTAAAGCATGGAGACATGTCACAGTAGAGACACTACATACTGATATACACCTGAACATCAGCAGGAGAGGACTCTTTAAAGTAGAGACACTACATACTGATATACACCTGAACATCAGCAGGAGAGGACTCTTTAAAGTAGAGACACTACATACTGATATACACCTGAACATCAGCAGGAGAGGACTCTTTAAAGTAGAGACACTACATACTGATATACACCTGAACATCAGCAGGAGAGGACTCTTTAAAGTAGAGGACACTACATACTGATATACACCTGAACATCAGCAGGAGAGGACTCTTTAAAGTAGAGACACTACATACTGATATACACCTGAACATCAGCAGGAGAGGACTCTTTAAAGTAGAGACACTACATACTGATATACACCTGAACATCAGCAGGAGAGGACTCTTTAAAGTAGAGACACTACATACTGATATACACCTGAACATCAGCAGGAGAGGACTCTTTAAAGTAGAGACACTACATACTGATATACACCTGAACATCAGCAGGAGAGGACTCTTTAAAGTAGAGACACTACATACTGATATCCACCTGAACATCAGCAGGAGAGGACTCTTTAAAGTAGAGACACTACATACTGATATACACCTGAACATCAGCGGGAGAGGACTCTTTAAAGTAGAGACACTACATACTGATATACACCTGAACATCAGCAGGAGAGGACTCTTTAAAGTAGACACTACATACTGATATACACCTGAACATCAGCAGGAGAGGACTCTTTAAAGTAGAGACACTACATACTGATATACACCTGAACATCAGCAGGAGAGGACTCTTTAAAGTAGAGACACTACATACTGATATCAGGGTTCATACACTTTTTCACCAATGATTTTCAATGACTTTTCCATGACTTCTCAATGACCTTTACCTAATTTTCCATGACCAAAACAAATTACCACTGAAAATGTTTTATTTTAACATGGAACAGGAAAATAAGGTCTGCATATGAAACATGTAGTGCCTACCTAAAACAAATCAAATAGTAGGCTTACTAGCTTCTACACGCTAAAGCAACTGTAGTCAGGGAGGCAAAGTCATCAGGTATGGAAAAGGTGACAAGGACCCGACCCCTGACCCCACGGGATATCGGCTTTAAAATGAGGAATAACAGGATGTTAGCAGTCAGAACAACTAAAGCAGCAGGTAATAATAACAGAAACGCCAAAGAGTCACATCTAATAGAAATATATAAAAGCATTTATTTTAATTGTGTAGCAGTCAGTTTATAATTCTGGCAGCACTGTTGAGCATTTTGAAAATTTATTTTCATGCCTCTGTTCAAGGCTTAGTCTTTCTATCTGTATAGCCACTGGTGTAAAGTAACTACGTTCATAAACTCAACAAGTACTATACGTGGGTACAATTTTGAGATACTTGTACTTTATTTAAATATTTCAATGTTTTGCTACTATGTTCTTCTACTCCACTACAGTTCAGAGGTACATGGTGTACTTCTACTGCACTACAGTTCAGAGGTACATGGTGTACTTCTACTGCACTACAGTTCAGAGGTACATGGTGTACTTCTACTCCACTACAGTTCAGAGGTACATGGTGTACTTCTACTCCACTACAGTTCAGAGGTACATGGTGTACTTTTCCTCCACTACATGTATTTAATACCTTCAGTTACTTTACAGATGTGGATGAATGATGTGAAATATAATCAAGTGTTAAATCAGACTTTAGTTCCACCTGGAGTAAATCCACCAGCTACCCTGCAGTATACAAAGTCATTCAATCTAGCTGCACCTTTACCAGCTTTGAGAACACTTTCATGATCAATCATTATAAAACATATCATATATATTATTCTGAAATGGACCAATCTGCACAATGACTACTTTTGCTGTCGCTACTTTCACTATATTTTGATGATAATACTTTTCTACTTTTACTTGAGGAACATTTTGAATACAGGACTTTTACTGTAACAGAGTATTCCTACACTCTGGTACTTCTACTTTTACTCAAGTACAAGATCTGAGTACTTCTACTTTTACTCAAGTACAAGACCCGAGTACTTCTACTTTTACTCAAGTACGAGACCTGAGTACTTCTACTTTTATTAAGTACAAGATCTGAGTACTTCTACTAAAGTACAAGATCTGAGTACTTCTACTTTTACTCTAGTAAATATCTATACTTATACCACCTGTTTATAGCCTATGAAAACTAGAAAACGAAGGCTAAAGCTAACGTTAGCAGATAGTGACAATGCTAGCTAGCTAGCTCAACGATTCCTTAAATAATATTGCGACAGAAAAACTTTTCAGTTCACATCACGCTCTGCGCTCCGACAGGGAGCTCTGCTCTGAACACCTGAACGGCCCGTTCTAACAGCTGTTCACCAGCGGTGCAGTCTGTGCCAGTGACTCCGCACAGTTAACGAACGCACCGTAGATAATGTAGCTGACCCTCATCCCGGAGCAGCAGAGTTCAGCCGGCCCGACAGGCAGGAAGACTCGAGCACACAGCTCGCGCTTCATATATTATATATACACATAACAGCTCGCGACCGCAGATTATTTCGGCGATTAGATCAAATGTAAATTATATTTGACGCAACTTTAGTTACATTTCCATGACTTTTCCAAAACTTTGGGAGAAATATTGTTTTCCATAACTTTTCCAGGACCTGGAATTTGCATTTTGAATTTCCATGACTTTTCCAGGTTTTCAATGACCGTACGAACCCTGTGATATACACCTGAACATCAGCAGGAGAGGACTCTTTAAAGTAGAGACACTACATACTGATATACACCTGGACATCAGCAGGAGAGGACTCTTTAAAGTAGAGACACTACATACTGATATACACCTGAACATCAGCAGGAAAGGACTCTTTAAAGTAGAGACACTACATACTGATATACACCTGAACATCAGCAGGAGAGGACTCTTTAAAGTAGAGACACTACATACTGATATACACCTGAACATCAGCAGGAGAGGACTCTTTAAAGTAGAGACACTACATACTGATATACACCTGGACATCAGCAGGAGAGGACCCTTTTAATCATTCAGGCTATACAAAATGAACATCACAATTTCCTAGAGGATGCTTTCCAATCTATATTTCTGTTAAAAGCCCTAAAAGCTGCATTTACTATCTCTTTGCCTGAAAAAGGGTTTATCAAACATGGCTGCAGATTCATTTCTGTCTATCAACGAATCAATAAACAATCTATAGGGTAAGTATCAGTAGTACAGTACAATTAATGATATGCAGTTTGGTTCATGCATTTCTCCAGAATTAAAGAAACCTTGAAACTATGAACGCAATGACATTTAAAAGACGATCCGTTCTGTATGTGTGTCACATCACAGCTCAGGGAGAAGGTGCGACAGTGACGCATATGCACCAGAAACTAATTCAGGAGAGAGAGAACAAACGTACGTTTTCTTCCATCAACAGCATGCAATAATTTATCCGAGGATGAAACATAAGCTGCCAGGCTCCCTTGTTTCTATGGAAACTATCAAGTCAATAGCCCAATTGCTCTGGCACGCGTCCCCTAGTGATTCCTTTTTTTTCTTCTGGGTGTTAAGACACAGTATCTACAGTAAGGCTCAAAGCTGTTAGACAACATGTCTCTGAAGCGTTCCAGGACACAAAATGTCTGTCGAGCACCAGCTGAGGATTGTCTCATGTCTGAGCGTGACGTCTACCCAGAGACACTGGCAGGAAAGAGAGCGTGTCGGGAAAGTAGCTCAGTAGGTTATGATCTGGTGTCGTATAGCTGCGGAGCTTTGTGGGAGGAACAAGTTCTTCTACTCATAGCTTTTTCCTCTCTGAGATAAACAGACATTCAGATCTCGCTGGAGTGACAGGGACACAAGATAAAGCCGAGTAAAGCTGGAGAACTTGTGAATAAATACACATGCACTGACCTGGAAACCCGGAAACAAGTCGGCATTCAACGTTTTTTTTTCTTAACATGTTTTTGTTACAGGCCTGAAATAAGGTCTGTGGTTAACACAAGCTGAAGAGATTTCATGTTTTTTCTACGATATGAAAAACGTCCGTAAATACCTCACTGTTAAATTACTGAAGCGTCTACGCGTCCTGTTCGTAGCGAGTGTCTTAATGAGACTACTTAATGCCATTTTGTCAAACATTATCCGCCTTTAGCTTGTGATGACGTGAAGTCATGTGACCGTGATATACAGCAGTTCCTTTATAACCTAATGTTAGATTTTTACTTCTGGAGATTAGTGTTGCACGGTGTACCGATACTTGAAAGGTACCGCGATACCCTGCCGTTAAAAACGTTACGATTCCTCCGTTTCATTAGTATCGGTACTTTAAGAATGATGGGGAAAAGTACTCCGGTGAGAAAGCGCTGTTTTAATAAGAGCTGTGTGTGTTCAGCGCTCTGCTTCCACTCCCTGCTCTGCAGCCGTGCCTGCAGCCCCGCCCCTCTCAAGCACGCTCTAAGTCCCTCCCCTCTCTCGTGCACGCGCTAGCTGCCAGAGCATGTGAGAAAACGGGGAGCAAGTGGCTGCAAGTGGGAGTGCAACTGCCGCTGCGCCTCGGCTTGTTGACAAAAAAGACGCCAGAAGTGACATTTGGAAGTATTTGAGCTATATCTCTGACAGTGAGGGCAAGCCTACGGACACCACGAGGCCTGTCTGTAAGACATGGTTTAGATCACTGCAAACCAAGGGAGCCAACACATCAGACTTGGCTAAGCACCTGTTTAAAGAATTTAAAGACAGACAGGTTAGCGAATGTGATAGATAACATAATGCTCAAGCCCATGCCCTCAAATCTAAGTCAAACAAGTTTAATTTATTTGATGACAAACGAACGTTTTCGTAGTTTGACGAGGCAATTAATGGCAATGATAACTGTCTAATATCTTTTTAGCTAACTTACCAATGTGGCTAACATTTGCAATGTACATTTTGTCAATAATTATTTATATTACTGTACTATTACATGTTAATAAAATATAAAGTTAACTATCAAAGAAATCACATAAACTCAAGTATAAAGAAGAGACCATGTTGTAAGAAAACACTTAACAGATAAACTACAATTTTATTCATCATGAAAATAATAAAAGAAAAGTATCGAAAAAGAATCGGAATCGCAATTCTTGACTTGGTATCGGTATCGAAACCAAAATGTTGGTATCGTGACAACACTACTGGAGATTGGATGTACGCTTGAACTGTTATAAAAGTGGTGTTAATATGTGGAGATTATCCTGTTGAACATAAACGTGCATTTTCCACAGATCATCATTTCTGCAATATTCCAAAATGCAATGGAATATTCCCAATGTCTTCTTGGGAGCACTTGCGATGCTAAATTCCAGGTTGAAGTACATCATACATACGTCATCCATGTACCACTTAATTATGTCATTTTTCTCAAACATTATCTGCCTTTAGCTTAGCGGTGGTGAAGTCATGTGACCGTGATGTAGTTCCTTGATAGCCTAACGTTAGCTTTTTACTTATGGAGATTGCATTTACACGTATACAAGTGGTGTTAATATGTGGAGATAATCCTGCCTAACAACATTTTTGTTGGCCACAAATCTTATTTTCTGCAATAATCCAAAATCCAATGAAAGAATCCTATTGGGTTTTTGTAGAGGGGGCTCTTGCAATGATACATTTTGGGTCAGCGTACAAAAATACATCATTCATGTACCACATAATTAACAACAACAAACAGCCTCTCCTCACCTTCTTGAGGGTGGTGCGGGTGCCCTGCATGTAGCTGCGATGCATCTCTAACACCTTCTGCGGTCGGCTGCGGATCCACGCGCTGAGCGTCTCGATGGGGGATCCGTTCACACACCACTCAGTCACCCCAAACTGCCTCAGGTGGGCCCGGGCGTGGCTGGCCAGAGCCTTTCGGTTCTCAAAGTAGAAGCCACACAGCTCGCAACTGGGATCTGAGAAACACAGGGTAAATGGAGGACATTTATATCGGGATTTTTCAGTCTTTTTGAGGGTTCATTATCTGGCCCATGGTCACTAAATGTTGACAACCGGGGCATAGGGATCGAACCATCTTTCCTTCTACTGGTTGGAAACCCTATTTTTTTTAAGAAGGTTTTGAAATGAGTAAAATGACCCAGAAGAATCTAATTGGGAAGCTATAATAAGAGATGATGAGTTGAGTTGAGTTGTAATGCTTTCTTGATTATCTCCTTTGGCATACACTGGATCATACTTTACCAAAGGAAAGGAGATAATGCCGTTTCCTAGCGGCAAGATTTTAAGCGACACACCATTCCTTCAATTTAGTTGTATATAAAATATTGTTCTTAGGAGGTGGGATCATGTATTGGCCAGGAAATCTGACTTAAATTGTACAGCATTGAGTATTTCATTGTACTCAATGTGTTATAAACAGGGCTGCACATAACTGGTGCGCAGGTGCGCATGCGCACCCGCCACAAAAAAAGGAGCACCGGATCATTTGAAAAAAGGCGCATTTGCGCACCAACATTGAGAGAGAGAGAGATATTTGCGAGTTGCATATGAACTGGTAAGATAGCAGGGTTTCCCACACATAGACTTTACCTGGGCGGGCCACCCAGGTATATTAACGGCCGCCAAAGTATAATTTGTAAGCCGTTTAGGTTTGATTTTTTTAATCCGTCCGCGAGCACGACGGCATCTGTCGATCCCTCGCTCTACCCCCTCGCTATCGTGTGAAGGGTCTGCTTTATGCACTCCGCACAGTAACCCTGCTGCGAGGCTCCGGTGAACAGTCCATGAGCGTGCTCACTAGCGCAACTCCCCCCCCCCCCGTTTATTCTTTCACACACACATACGGGTATTGGGCCGAGCGCCACACCGTACTTCCGGTCTGCGCCGTTTTACGCGAGGTGCAAGCAGCCGTACACCGTCTAGGTGTTGCTAAGCTTTCTGTACTGAATATCATAGTCTATTGCCTTAATCAATATCTAGTCAACTCTAAAATACCACATATATGCATTGGCATGATAATATTATTGTGACAAGTGGGGTATTCACCTGGTGTTTCCAGAAATTAGACGTAGATGCAGCCAAAATCGACTAAGGCCACTGTCGTTTTTCCATACATCTGCAGGCAGTCTGTAACAACCCACACAGCTATAGTTTACGCTGGTAACGACCTAAAGCACACCCCTCAAGTCCAGAGATGTAATCCGAAGACATGCAGCGATTTCTTCGGTCGTTAATTCAGAAAAAAAACCTAGCTAGTTAGCTAGCTGTTTATATTTGCACTTCCAGGATATTAGCACCTCCAGGAAAATGGCGCATTTATATATATTATATGGCGCGTGTTGCATTGTGGGTAGCTCGTGACATCACTGTGTGTGAAAGAATAAAGTCAAGTACCCCTCAAAAGGTCCGGTTTATTTCATTTTAAGGATGCGCACCAAGCAACATCTCCAGGTGCTCCTTTGAGAACCAGGGCAAAAAGGTTGTGTGCACCCCTAGTTATAAATGAAGTTACAGTCAAAACTAGACAAGTAAAATGTGCAATCGAATTTTTTCAGCACCATGGTTGACCGCCTCGCAATTCAACACAATATAATAAAAAACCTCCGTACAACTCACCCTGGTGTCCGTGTTTGTCCGGGGAGGGTTTTCTTTTGTAGGAGAAATCATGCGTCAGAGGAGAGAAAGTCTTTAGTGAATGGGTGGTCTCCACTGATTGGCCCTCCTCAGAAAGAGGTCTTTTCCCCAGTGGAGACACCCTGAAGAACTTCCCTGCAGGAGGGGTAGCAGATGCAGACCCCAGACCCTGCTTGTGGAGCCTCGACCCCCCCGACTGCAGCAAACTCAGCGGAGATTTACGGTATTTAGACAACTGGTATCCAGAAACGCCCAAACCCTCTGAACTGCCGATGTTATCCCACAAAGGGCTGCTGGCTCCTGGAGTCGACTCCTTCTTCACTCCCTGGTCTGATCGAGAGGATGCCCCCCCCCCTCGTTTGTGCATGACCTCCCTCAGGGTGTCGATGGGCGAGCCGTTGACCGACCACTCAGTGATTCCCATCTGACGCAGGTGGGATCGGGCGTGGCTGCTGAGGCCTTTACGGTTCTCAAAGTATTCCCCGCAGAACTCACAGCGGATATCCCTCGTAGGCTCCACCTCGTGGGACATGGCTGTTGAAAGAGCAGAGCGAGACTTTCAGTGGAGAGAAACGTGGTTATTATAATCTGAATCAGTGTTTTTTCAGAGGTGGAAGAAGTACTCAGATCTTGTACTTGAGTAAAAGTAGAAGTACTCAGATCTTGTACTTGAGTAAAAGAAGAAGTACTCAGATCTTGTTCTTGAGTAAAAGTAGAGGTACTCAGATCTTGTACTTGAGTAAAAGTAGAAGTGTCACACTCCTAGGTTTATGTCACGGTTTTAGTGTTGTCTGTCTGGTTATGGGTTTTGTAAGTGTAACACTTCTTATCTTGGGCTATGCTATCTGACTAGAAGGATTCTGGGTTCTACTAGAGTGGATAGACAGGTAAGTAATTAGAACAGAGACCAGGTGGTTTGAATAGAACAGCCGGCAATTTACTGACGAAATAGACAAATAGACAAAACATTAAACATAGACAATGAATATTTTCTGCAGTATAATCAGAGGTAAGTATTTCACCTTTCCCTTGTTTTCTGATTTCTGTGACTTAGTAAATGGTATCCATATAGGATGAACAAAATAAAATAGCCTATTTTATTTTAGACCGGTCTACTAAGTATTATTTATAGATTTTTCCTATTTTAATCTCTTCAATATGCTGAGTTAACTCTTTTTCTTTTCCCTTTTCACGGGTAAAATATATCTAATTCAATGAGAAAAACCACAATTGTACCATCAATGAAATCAAATGACAAATGAAAACCTAGAGTACAATATATAGTGTCTCTTTAAATCCAGGTACAACTTAAATCCAGTTCCAACCATATATAATCTCTTCAATACTCCTACCACTCACTGGCAGTGAGTTCAGCTATTGTCTCTTGATAAACCAGCAAGTCCTCTCACTGGCACGAAGATCAAAGCAGTCCGTGGGTCTGGCTTGCCATCTTGTATCAGAGCGCGTGTGTGTGTTGTCCACTCACTCGCGATCAACTTTCTTATCCAGTCCAAAAAAACCTGACCTGTACGACAGGTCATGAAAGAATATACATATAATATAGACTAACAATATAAATTATATAATTACATTTTCAAAACTACTGCAAACTTAGCTCTTTTGTCAATACAGCTTATAATGGGGCTCAAAATGGCAGCTTTACTCTCCTCTACACGTGTCATTTATCCTGTTCAAATAACACATATTTCCCCTTGTAAAATACACATTAAAGCCACGTAGTTTCAGCCAAACAAAATAACAAATACATGACATTGCAAGCCATGTTCATGGCTTCCCTTACAGTTCAACAACATGAAATGCTAACAATGAAGCTAACATTAAATCACTCATACAAAACTTTTCTATGAAAAGGTTTGACTCACCAAAACACCGTTGGTTAATGTTCTATACCGTCTACTGGGTTTCCCGACCGTGTGGATGGTATTTTTTATCTTTTTTAAATCAACTTCGAATCACTTTTAATATAATTTACTCCGCTCATCTCATCTGCGTCTTGCTCCGTTTTCTCTTTTCTCCTGCTACGCTGCGCATGCCTGGTGGTGAGCAGAGATCCCTTAAGGAACAGTACCTTGTAATTTGTCATACTACTTTTATTTATTATATTTTTAAAGGGATTGGTCATTGTTATTATTGACCAATTGTAAGCGTGTATCCTTTAATGAAATCACTTTTGAATGACTTTATGCTTACTATGTTTTAATGTGGGTTACATAAGTCTGTTCATTTGGTGTTTTGTCTTCCTCCTTAGGCGCATTCACACCGCAGTACTTTTCCCACAAAGGTTAATCAGAATTTAGTTCATGAGAACTCTTTAGTTCTCATGAACTAAGTACAGATTGCGTTCACACAGCGGAATAAGTCTCTGGGGGAGGATTAGGCAAATGAAGCCGCTGACGTCACTTCTTCTTCTTCTGCTTTGGGTTTACTGGCAGGCCGCAAACCACTTCACGGCGTATACTGCCACCCGAAGTCCCCGTCCGGAAGTCCCCGGAGTTGGGGACTGGCAGCTTCTACTGAAGCCTTCCGAGTAAATCGCCAGAACGCCGACACCTCCTCATCTCCACCGCTCCCATGTTTTATTTTGTGTTGCCATAAGTTAGTCTCTCTGCGTTTCTGCGCTGGGCTAATGCTAATGCTAATAATGCTAATGCGAGGATAATAAAATGGCGGCTTCACAAAACTCTTTGGGAGTTTTACGGGCGTGGTTTGCAATCCGCCCAGCCAATCAGACATAGGAACCTTTTTCTCCCACGAAAGTCCCTGCTCTCTAGCAGGGACGGAAAAGGGGGTGAAAAGGTTATCATTAACTCATTTTAGTTCCGGCTCTTTTTGGTGTGAATGCAATATTTCGGAACTAAAGTGGGAAAAGTACTGCGGTGTGAACGCGCCTCTTGTGTTTTGTCTGGTCCTCCTCCCTGTCGTTAGTTTCCCTGGTGTGTCTGATTGTCTCATTGTGTTCACCTGTTGCCCTTGTGTTTCTCCCTCCCCTGCCCAGCTGTGTCTTGTCCTGTGATTACCCTTCTGTGTATTTAGTCTAGTCTTCCCCTGTGTTCCATGTCGGTCCATTGTTTCCCCTCCATGTTTCCACGGTCTGTGTTCCTTGTGCTGCTCGTTTGTTTTTTGGATATTTTTGGATACTGCCTTTTTGCCACAGCTTTTATGATTTAATAAAGCTCGCTTTTTGTTAAATTCTGCATTTGGGTCCTACCTTTTCCACGCATCCTGACAGAATGGACCGACCAACAATGGACCCAGCAGATTTTTATTTTTATTTGGACTTGTTCTCCCTAGAGTACACTCTTCAGTGTCATTATGCTGAATGGAGTAGAACCTCGGCTAAAAGGGACAAAGAGGCTGTCCTCAAAAAGGCACACATGGAGGTGGACAACGTGCCATGGTTGAGAAGCTCATTGCCTGAGTTTCTCAGAGTTTTTTCTCGTAGCCCTGAGTGCCAGTCTCCATTCTCTGACCCTTTCTTGGGATCCCGCCTGGCGTTTGGAGGTCCACGGAGCCTCCAAAAGACCTCTAAAAGACTCAGATACCGGTCCTAGCAGCCATGGTTCCGGCTCCAGTGCCGGCCTCAGCAGCCATGGTCCCTGCTCCAGAACCGGACCTTACAGCCATGTTTCCGTGCTCCAGTGCTGGCCCACACAGTCATGGTATCGTGCTCCAGTACCATCCCACACAGCCATGGTTCCGTGTTCCGGTTCCTTGCCCAGCAGCCATGGTTCTGGCTCCAGTGCCGGCCCCAGCAGCCATGGTCCCTGCTCCAGAACCGGAACTTACAGCCATGTTTCCAGCTCCAGAACCGGCCCACACAGCCATGATCCAGGCTTCAGTTCCGGTTCCCACAGCCATGGTTCCAGCCCCAGTCCTGGCCCCAGCAGCCATGTTTCGGCTCCAGTACTGTCTCTCCGGCCGACGCCAGCTCCCCGAGTCCTGTCGGCGTACCGGCCGACTCCAGCACCCCGTGTCCTGTCGGCGTACCGACCGTCTCAAGTCACCTCTCCAGTTCCCTCTCCAGTCTCCTCTCAAGTCCCCTCTCAAGTTCTCTCTCTAGTCCCCTCTCGAGTCCCCTCTCCAGTCTCCTCTCGAGTTCCCTCTCCAGTCCCCTCTCCCGTCACCTCTCAAGTACCTTCTCGAGTCCCCTCTCAAGTCACCTCTCCAGTTCCCTCTCAAGTCTCCTCTCAAGTCCCCTCTCAAGTTCTCTCTCGAGTCCCCTCTCGAGTTCCCTCTCGAGTCCCCTCTCGAGTTCCCTCTCCAGTCTCTTCTCGAGTTCCCTCTCCATTCCCCTCTCCAGTCACCTCTCAAGTACCTTCTCGAGTCCCCTCTCAAGTCACCTCTCGAGTTCCCCCTCAAGTCCCCTTACAAGTCAACTCTCGAGTTCCCTCTCAAGTTCCTTTTCCAGTCACCTCTCGAGTCTCCACTCAAGTTCCCTCTCGAGATCCCTCTCAAGTCACCTTTCAAGTCATCTCTCGATTCCCCTCTCAAGTCACCTCTCAAGTCTCCTCTCGAGTTCCCTCTCGAGTCCCCTCTCGAGTCTCTTCTCGAGTCCCCTCTCAAGTCACCTCTCAAGTTCCTACCCGAGTCCCCTCTCAAGTTTCCCCTCAGGTCTCCTCTCGAGTTCCCCTCTCGAGTTCCCTCTCAAGTTCCCTCTCAAGTCCCCTCTCGAGTCCGCTCTCGAGTTACCTCTCAAGTCACCTCTCGAGTTCCCTCTCAAGCCCTCTCTCGAGTTCCCTCTCGAGTCCCCTCTCCAGTCACCTCTCGAGTTCTCTCTCAAGTACCCTCTCGAGTTCCCTCTCAAGCCCTCTCTCGAGTCTCCTCTCGAGTCTCCTCTCGAGTTCCCTCTCGAGTCCCCTCTCAAGTCAACTCTCCAGTTTCCTCTCGAGTTCCCTCTCAAGCCCTCTCTCGAGTCCCCACTCAAGCCCCTACTCAAGTGCCGTTGGAGGTTCCGCTGGGGGTCCTGCCAACTCCATGTCCTGTCCTGTTGGGGGCCCCGCCGACTACTCTTCTGCCGGGGGTCCTGCCAACCCTATGTCCTGTGCCGTCGGAGGTCCCGCCGACTACTCTCCTGCCGGGGGTCCTGCCAACCCTATGTCCTGTCCCGTTGGGGGTCCCGCCGACTACTCTTCTGCCGGGGGTCCTGCCAACCCTATGTCCTGTGCCATCGGAGGTCCCGCCGACTACTCTCCTGCCGGGGGTCCTGCCAACCCTATGTCCTGTCCCGTTGGGAGTCCCGCCGACTACTCTTCTGCCGGGGGCCTGCCAACCCTATGTCCTGTGCCGTTGGAGGTCCCACCATCACCTGTCTCGCCGGGGGTCCTGCCAACCCTATGTCCTGTCCCGTTGGGAGTCCCGCCGACTACTCTCCTGCCGGGGGTCCTGCCAACCCTATGTCCTGTCCCGTTGGGGGTCTCGCCGACTACTCGTCTGCCGGGGGTCCTGCCAACCCTATGTCCTGTGCCATCGGAGGTCCCGCCGACTACTCTCCTGCCAGGGGTCCTGCCAATCCTATGTCCTGTTCCTCTGGGGGTCCCGCCGACAACTCTTCTGCCGGGGGTCCTGCCAACCCCTTGTCCTGTTCCGTTGGAGGTCCCGCCATCACCTGTCTCGCCGGGGGTCCTGGCAACTCCTGGTCCTCTTCCGTGGGGGATCCTGCCGAAGCCTGTCCCACTGGCTCCGTTCCTGTTCGGCCGACACCGGGTTCTGCCCGGCCTCCGGAGCTGTCTGGTCTTCGCCCTAGAGCCCGGCCCCCTGAGAGCCACGGTCTTCGCCCTCGAGCCCGGCCCCCTGAGAGCCGCGGTCTTCGCCCTCGAGCCCGGCCCCTGAGTGCCGTGGTCTTCGCCCTCGGGCCCGGCCCCTGAGTGCCGTGGTCTTCGCCCTCGGGCCCGGCCCCCTGACTCTTCCTGCCGCTGCCTTCGCCCTCATGCTCGGCCCCCTGAGTTCGCCCGCTGTGGCCTTCGCCCCTCCTTGGTCTCTGCCTTGCCCCCGGGCCGTCCGCCCGAGTTCCCCTCCTTGGTCTCTGCCTTGCCCCCGGGCCGTCCGCCCGAGACCCGTTTCCACGGTCTGTGTTCCTTGTGCTGCTCGTTTGTTTTTGGATATTTTTTGATACTGCCTTTTTGCCACAGCTTTTATGATTTAATAAAGCTTGCTTTTTGTTAAATTCTGCATTTGGGTCCTACCTTTTCCACGCATCCTGACACAAGTACTCAGATCTTGTTCTTGAGTAAAAGTAGAAGTACTCAGATCTTGTACTTGAGTAAAAGTAGAAGTACCAGAGTGTAGGAATACTCTGTTACAGTAAAAGTCCTGCATTCAAAATGTTCCTCAAGTCAAAGTAGAAAAGTATTATCATCAAAATATAATTAAAGTAGCGACAGTAAAAGTAGTCATTGTGCAGATTGGTCCATTTCAGAATAATATGATGTTTTATAATGATTGATCATTAAAGTGTTCTCAAAGCTGGTAAAGGTGCAGCTAGTTTGAATGACTTTGTATACTGCAGGGTAGCTTGTGAATTTACTCCAGGTGGAACTCAAGTCTGATTTAAGTGTTAATAATTGTGGCAGGAAGCTAGCTTGGGGAGCTCTCAGATACCTTTCTGGTTGTTCTTTGTTTACTCAGGCGAACAAAATAGTCTGTGTTCTAGTTTTGAAGAGGACGTTTAAGCTTGCTGGGGACCATAGCACTGTTGGGTAGCTTTTCCCCACACACGGCTCACCAATGGCTAATTATTTGCAGCAACAACATAGCAATTTTTTGGACCTATTAAGTTTAACTGGCCAATTTCCCACGGCACACCTGGCGATCTCTCACAGCACAGTGGTTGAAAATCACTGATACAATACAGCTTTATTTATAAAGCACTTTAAAACCTCCAGACCAAAGTGCTGTACAGTCAAATAAACACACAAAACATTAAACAAATCACACAGCTCAGCTCACACACCTTAAACAAGTACAAGCAAAAACAATAGACGATTTAAAAGCAATAAAAGCAACAATCTACAAGATGTCAATATGCTAAGGAGAAGAGGTGGGTTTTCAGAAGTGATCTAAATGACATTAACATAATATATATATTACCCAGGTTGAGGGGGAACACGCTGTCGGAGCTGCTCCAGCTGCAGTTCAGAGCGTCACCAGAGAATCCTGACGTCCTTCCAACAGATCCAGGAGCTGTGACCTCCATCTGCACCGGCTCGGGCTTCAGATTCAGGATCAGCCCGCTAGAAGAAG
Source organism: Gymnodraco acuticeps (assembly GCF_902827175.1). Taxonomy (NCBI): domain Eukaryota; kingdom Metazoa; phylum Chordata; class Actinopteri; order Perciformes; family Bathydraconidae; genus Gymnodraco; species Gymnodraco acuticeps. The sequence goes on from NW_022991885.1 coordinate 339,974, forward strand.
AGGTGGGGGGAGTGGAGCTGGATTTAGACTGAAGAGGACTGGCAGGGCGGGCGAAGGCGAAGGGCAGACGGCTGAGGAGGGAGGAGGAAGGAGACGAGGAGGAGGTGGGCAAGGGGGAACGAGGGGGTCCCGGAGAGGAGTGAGGGGGACTTTTGAGAGGTTTCAGAGGAAGAGCACAAGGCAGGCCTCGTCTCGTGATGACTTCCCTCAGGGTGTCGATGGGCGAGCCGTTGACCGACCACTCGGTGATTCCCATCTGACGCAGGTGGGATCGGGCGTGGCTGCTGAGGCCTTTACGGTTCTCAAAGTATTCTCCGCAGAATTCACAGCCTATTTCCTTCGGAGGTTCGCCTAGAGGATTAGAGATGAGAAATGGGTTCAACAGAGAAAGCAAACAGCAGAGATGGCAAAGTACATGCATCCTTTACTCAAGTAGAAGTACAGATACTCGTGTTTAAAAATACTCTGGTAAAAGTAGAAGTACTGACTAAACTTCTTTACTCAAGTAAAAGTAAAGAGGCTTTGAAATGTACCTCAGTAAAAAGTACCCATAACTAGCAGCTGTTTTAAAGAGTACCTGACCTCCCTTTATATTAATAGAACAATAATGTCATGTTAGCTAATGAATGTTTCCATGCTGAACAACGGCAACATGACAACGTTTTCATTGGTCCCTCTTCTTTAGAGAAGACCAGGAAATGATGGATACACGGATCGTGTTCAAATCAATAGGCACGCAATGACTCTAAAGAATAATGATCACGCCACCAGACACACATTCAGACTAAAGGAACCAGCCTGTTTGGAAAATGTGAGAAGTAGAAAGTACAGGTATTTGTGTTCAACATGTAAGAAGTAGAAAGTACAGGTATTTGTGTTCAACATGTGAGAAGTAGTAGAAGTACAGGGTATGTGTGTTCAACAATGTAAGAAGTAGAAAGTACAGGTATTTGAGTTCAACATGTAAGAAGTAGAAAGTACAGGTATTTGGGTTCAACATGTAAGAAGTAGAAAGTACAGGTATTTGAGTTCAACATGTAAGAAGTAGAAAGTACAGGTATTTGGGTTCAACATGTAAGAAGTAGAAAGTACAGGTATTTGTGTTCAAAATGTAAGAAGTAGAAAGTACAGGTATTTGTGTTCAACATGTAAGAAGTAGAAAGTACAGGTATTTGGGTTCAACATGTAAGAAGTAGAAAGTACAGGTATTTGGGTTCAACATGTAAGAAGTAGAAAGTACAGGTATTTGTGTTTAACATGTAAGAAGTAGAAAGTACAGGTATTTGGGTTCAACATGTAAGAAGTAGAAAGTACAGGTATTTGTGTTCAAAATGTAAGAAGTAGAAAGTACAGGTATTTGGGTTCAACATGTAAGAAGTAGAAAGTACAGGTATTTGGGTTCAACATGTAAGGAGTAGAAAGTACAGGTATTTGTGTTCAACATGTAAGAAGTAGAAAGTACAGGTATTTGTGTTCAACATGTAAGAAGTAGAAAGTACAGGTATTTGTATTCAAAGTGTAAGAAGTAGAAAGTACAGGTATTTGGGTTCAACATGTAAGAAGTAGAAAGTACAGGTATTTGTGTTCAAAATGTAAGAAGTAGAAAGTACAGGTATTTGTATTCAAAGTGTAAGAAGTAGAAAGTACTTGTATTTGTATTCAAAGTGTAAGAAGTAGAAAGTTCAGGTATTTGTGTTCAAAATGTAAGAAGTCAAAGTAAAAAGTCATCAGAAAAATAAGTAGTGGAGTAAAGTACTGATACCAGAAACATGTACTTAAGTACAGTAACAAAGTATTTGTACTCCACTACTTCCCACCTCAACAGTGTCATAATATTGGTTTCATTTTCTTAACACACTCTCTTTCTTCTTGCACTATTTTATCTGTTTTATTTGTTCTATGTCCTCTATATATGTTGCACTGTTGGAGGAGCCTGTGATCTAAGTTTTTCATTGACATATCTACACTGTAGCATGAACACATGACAATAAAGCCTTGAAATCTTGATATTGAAATCTTGAAATCTTTGTGTCGTGTCTGGTTTCAAGGTTTGAGCAGGCGGTGGACCCAAACACGGAAACCAAAGGAAAGAAGGTATAAATAACCGAAAGCAAACTTTACAAAACTCTTAACAAAAAGCTGGTAACCACAAAACTGAGGAAGCAGGAAATCAAAACAAAGGAAAAGCAGACAAAACTAAACAAGGGTAGCAAATCCACAGGGGAACATGAGGAATAATCAGGGGATGAATAAAGACAGACTGATCACATCAGGTAACAAAGACGGGAAACACTAACAACAAACTGAGAGAGAAAACTGGCTCACATCAACAACACACAGCTGGAGAATGTAGGCAACAACACTGGTGCTGTGTCTCAATTGGGTTACTTCAAACTGCCTTGCGTGCACTGTGGATCCATTTCATCCGTGTAGTGTTGTCTTAAATCAAACACTGAAAGTAACAATAGCCAACTAGCTACACGGCTAACAGCTAGCAACATTATTGTTTGCAATAGAAAATCATTAGAGATGGTTGAATTAACCCAATAAATTGTATGGTGGCTTATTTTCCCAGCAGTATCCCGGTGTAACGGAGTTAAAAATGTGTATAACTAATTATTAGTTTATAAATTACAATTTGTGTTAAACCGGCTATTTAAGTTTATGAAAGTGATGTATGTTGTTAAGTGTCAATTTGGGTATATTATTAACCCGTTTTTGTTTCCAAAAGTTGAAGAGATTTCATGTTTTTTCTACAACATAAAAAACTGTTAAAAGTTTCCACCATAAGAAATTGTATTTTTGAGTGATATTTACGGTGTGGTTTTGGCGGGAAATAGACGCGATCTGCATCATTTTCTTTGTTTACATGTCAACACTTTCGCGGATGTAAAGAGAATATTGTTTTTGTTCTCAGGTATGTTTGTATTTTGTGTGGTTACTTAAAAATAAGATTTTCTTGGACATTTAATAATTTCTCATTGTATAAATAAGCTAGTATGTATAGATAAATACTAGAGTCACACTGAAGTGAGCACTGCTGAGGATGTGCAACGCGGATGTAAAGAGAATATTGTTTTTGTTCTCAGAATAAATGCCAGAAAAGACACCCAGATGCTTCGCTGTCGTTTCCTGATCGATAACAGGTCGCTTACGGTTGTGACCCATTACACCAGGATGATAAATAAATATTGAAAGAAAACCACGCATATAATTGTAATGTTCACTGAAGCAACAGCAATGGCGGCTGGTACTCAGACTTCCACTACGTAAAATATGGCGATCTTTGAGTGCTTTTTGACCGTTAAGAGGGCACCATCCGGGTACTCATAGTGCATTTTGCCCTACTTCACATTGGGCCACACTTATGCAATAAAAATACCAAATGTAAGTACAGAATTACGCCAATTGAGACACAGTAAAGAGCAGCAGGGTAATTACACAAAGGTGGATAAAATCAGGGCAGGGCATACAATCACAAAAAGGCGGGAAAACACAAAGACTAGAAGTGAAATCAGACATGACACAAGAAGAGAGCTTTAACAAAACACAACAAAAACAATTAAAGATTATGATCAACAGATTCGGACTAGTGAAGCCCACTTTATGTTAAGTGTTGTCCCATAAATCCAGTAGACATAACACAAGGGTGCTTTTACTAAATAAAACTGAAAAAAACAAGATCATGACAGATAATTCTGACATGTAAAGCCCACTTTTGTTTCTACTCGTCCCATATCTCCTGTGAAACAACACTCACTGTGCGGCAGGATGTAAGATGTAAGTACAGAAGTACGCCAATTGAGACACAGCAAAGGGCTGCAGGGTGATCACGCAAAGGTGGATAGAATCAGGGCAGGGCACAAAAAGAAGGGAAACCAGAAATGACACAAGAAGAGTGTTTTTAGAGAATAAAACAGAAAACTAAATCATTACGGATCAAATTCGGACATGTGAAGCCCACTTTATGTTAAGTATTGTCCCATAACTACTGTAAACAACACTCACTGTGCGGCAGGGCCATGAGCTCCCCGCTGCTCAGGCGGAAGACCCTCATGGAGGAGGACTTGTTGCGCTTGGCAGGTGGGCCGAGTAACGATGAGGTAGCTTTGGACGTAGCCCCCCCCCCGAGCTGTGGTCATCTTGTAGAGGAGGGATGAAGAGGAGGAGGAAGAGGAGGAGAGGCTCAGCAGAGAAGCAGACCGCGGACCATCGTCCAGGTGCATGGCCCCGGCTTTGTGCTTGAAGTCGTCCGTGTCGATGAGCCGGTGCAGCAGGTCGATGGGAGAGCCCTTGGATTCGGAGTACTCCACCCCGAAGTGCCGCAGGTGGGCTCGGGCGTGGCTGGACAAACCTTTCCGAGTCTCAAACCAGGCGCCGCACAGGTGGCACACGATGTCCTTGTTGGGGTCCACCTCCAGCGCTGAACAGGAAGTAGAAATAAGTTAGATAATGCTGCGGTGGAATACTGTTTGTTGCCTCAGGAAGGTTTCGAAATGTGTAAAATCACCAAGAAGAATCTAATTGGGATACCATGATAAGATATGGTTTCATTCTTTAAATGCTAAGGAAAAATTGTTCAATGCTTTCTTTCTTATCTACTTTAGCACAAGGGACACTGGACCATCCTTCACCAAGAAAATGCCGTCCGAAATGTTCCATTGTTTTCTATGAATACATGAAATCATTCTCCTTAGGACGTGTGATCCTGTTTTGTACACAAATCCTAACATGAATGGTACTGCACAGAGTTTGTCACTGTACTCAATGTGTTATAAATAAAGTTGATTTTAAATAACCATCATCCATAGCCTAGTATTTTTAACACTACAACCATTCTCCTTAATAATCTTCCCTTGGCCTCATGTTGTCTTTTATCAGAGGTCAAATAAGTGTGGATAGGAAAAGACATAGGACGTAATCTTATAAATAAAGTTGCTTTTAAAAAACAAATATCCGTAGCCTCGTATGAGTGCAGTGGGATTCTCTTAGCACCACAATTGTCTTTTTCTAAGTCCTTAAGAATTCTCCTTTGCATCTTTTCTTGACCTCATAACATTTTCCTTCGAGGTCAAGGACAAGTAGTTAAGAGAAGACATTTATTTTTACAATTTGACCGCAGAAAACAAAACCTCATCATCAGAGAAACTCACTGAGGTTGAGCGGAGCGTCATTCTCCTGCGGCGCCCAGATGGGTTTGTTGGAGAGGTTGGAGGTAAAGCCTTTCATTCCCCCGGCCTTGCGTTCGGGGGAACGTAAGGGGGAAGACACCGGCAGCAGAGAGGAGATGGGGGCTTTCCTCACCACCGAGGAGGGGGATCCAGAGCGAAGAGGAACCGGAGAAGAGACCGGAGAGGAGGAGGAAGAGCAGGGCCGCACTGCTTTCGCTACTTTGGCCAGGAGGGAGAGAGGGAGGGGCTTCTCGTCTAAGTCCATGTCTCCTAATGCCTCATCTTCCCGGGGATCAGAAGGAGAGGGGTTCTTGGTGGAGAGAGGCTCCAGGAGAGAGGAGATTTCTTTTTGGCCGTCCACGTGTTGCTGCTTGGAGATCTGGCGGAGGATGTCTACGGACGCCCCCCGGCTCTCGGAGGCGCTGAGGCCCAGCCGGCGCAGGTGAGAGCGGGCGTGGATGGAGAGACCCCGCCTCGTGGCAAACTGAGATCCACACACCTCACACTTCAAGGAGCGGACTGCAGGGGCAAAGGAGGCAAACACAGCAGGTGAGAGGGACTCAATATTTCGGACCGCTAGAATAGAAAATCTGCTCAAAGAGTGCAGGAAAACCTGTTCAGACACTAAGAATAAACATACCATAATAATAAATTCGCCAAAAACATTGTCTCTGACCCTAACCATGTCGTGAACAGTGAATATGAATTGTTGCCATTAAGTCGGAAGTGCAGGATCCAACAACTTAATAAGGTTAGACTGAACAGAGTTGGTGTTTTTTAGGTGGTGCCAAACAGACACGATGTGCGTATGTGTGTGTAAGGCAGCTCATAAAAACATTTATGATATATGTGAGTGACCTCTGGCCTATTGGTCAGTGCATCTGTAGGTGAGATATTATGAATAAGGCTGCACAATTAATTGAAACTGTATTGAAATGGCAATATGGACTAGTGCAATGTCAAAATCCAAAAAGCGTAATATTTGGTTATCAAATCATTTATATTAAGTATTCTGAATAGGTGTCAGAATAAATCCCAGGATTAAAATCGGAGGGTTATACGCATTATTTATACATTTCATAAAGTAACTGATCCAATTGACATTCTGCAAAGCAACAGCAGGTGTCCCAGGTTCCTTCAGAGGCCACAGAAACCCCAGAGGAAATGTCACCTCACTTACACTTCCTGTCTACATCCTCTCCCACTCTGCGGGAACACTTGCCAAATTAGCTTCTAAATACACGTGTCTGCCTGTGAGGATTTCCCCGGGGAGCCCCCCCTCTCTGATGCAGTGCCTCCGAACTCCTCAACGCCGACCCGAGGTCCCTTTTTACAATTTCCCCCACTGACAGCTACGATAAGGCTCGAGCTGTAGCAAATCCAATCCCCTGTCAACACGGTGGGGGTCAGCGTTCGAGGGGAAGACATACTTTAGTTCCCGCCTCACCCTTTGAGTCTGCATCCTCCCCAGGAGAGAGGCTTCCCGAGTCCAGGCTGCGCTGCCTTGTTTCCCCGGAGCTCAGACCCTCCGGAGTGGGAAGCTGGAGCTGCTCCTCATCCTCAGCTGCGTCCTCATCCTCACCTATAACACCACAAACTGTGTTTTAATATAAAGAGTAGAACATATGGCTGAGAGCTCTGTGAAATCTCACCATGGATATATATCACATTAACCAGTATTTATTCAGACTGGCTTTTAATGTGTGAATTATGTTGTGTTGCTGTTTTAATATTTGTATTTTATTTCCTTTTTATCACCACTGTTTAAGTGTCTTTGAGCACCTGAAAAAGCACTTAGAAATCAAATGTATTATTATTATTACTGTAGTGTACGGTATTTCATTTGACATTTATTCTATCTTTGTTGTACATATCTTTCTTACTCCTGCACCTCACTTGCACCATTATATGTCTCCTTTCTTTTTATGTAAAGTATATTGCATTGTTGGAGGAGCCTGGGAACTGAGCTGTAGCTATAGTGCATACGACAATAAGGAAAACTATCAACACATCTCTGGTCAATTATAATATTTAAAGTAGTGCTTTCCCCAGATTTGTGTGGAGAATCTTAGTTCAACAGATTTAATAATCAAATGTGAGTGAACAAAACGTGAAAACGCCTCAGAAATGTTGAAGTCGAAGACAACCATGGTGTAGAAATGCCATGTTAACTATAGGCCAGATAAGCGATAATGCTGCGGTCCTGTGTCCTGGATCCTCTATCCTGAGTCCTGATCTGAGTCCTGATCTGAGTCCTGATCTGAGTCCTGATCTGAGTCCTGATCTGAGTCCTGATCTGAGTCCTGGACTTCGAGTCGTGGCTGAACCTGTCTCTGTGGTCCTGCCTGACTCTCATCATACTGCTTCCCTGATGGCTTCCACAGGATTGCTGACATCCTCGTGGATTCATCTTCTTATTACAGACACATGCATTTCCAAACATTTGGTCTACCTATGCTGTAAAATGTATTATCTCTTCGATTTACACACGGCATCTATTGCACGTCTGTCCGTCCTGGGAGAGGGATCCCTCCTCTGTTGCTCTCCCTGAGGTTTCTCCCATGTTCCCTTTAAACTGTGGGTTTTCTCTGGAAGTTTTTCCTTGTACGATGTGAGGGTCTAAGGACAGAGGGTGTCGTATTGTCATATTGATATTCTGTACACACTGTGAAGTCCACTGAGATAAATGTAACATTTGTGATATTGGGCTATATAAATAAACATTGATTGATTGATAGATTGATTGAATCAATCCTCTTAAAATAAAGTGCTGTTTTTCACATGACTTATTGTGGAGGGACTCAAATTTACAGATGTATGAATTAAATCTGCTAATCAATTAGTCAACAAAGAAAAAAGAGCCCTTCTGTAGAAATGCCATGAGAATGAGGCCTATTGGGGGATACTACATTTCAATATAGTGATGTTTTACATGACTTTCATGTGTTGATAAAATCAGATAATCAATTAGTCGACAAAAGATAATTAGTGTTTGTCAAATAAGAATATCTTCAGTCGAGTACAGCTCCTGTGTAGAAATGCCATGCAAATGATCCTAATAAGAAAGAATAAACCATCTAAATGTCAAGTTATGTTTTGATTTCTGGATCTATCAACTGATTAATAAGTCGACCAAATAATGTGTCAAAAGACAAATAATATCTTTACAATATCTGAGATTTCATTTTGTCTGCACCAAATATAAATCAGCTGTTCAAAGCATGAAAATACATCTTTGAGGATGAATAAAAGACGCAGGCTGAGGGCAGAAATATCCTGTAATGTATCCCTCCTTAAAATAACAGAGTATAAAAACATCTTCTGTATGATGCACATGGAAATAAATCAGCTCCTGTCACACACACACAAAGTAAAACTGCACTACTGTATGAAACAAACATGGCAGTCTCTCTGGTTCCCCGCAGTCAGGCATTCCTGGAACAAAAGTGCCATTTTCTGCGACAAATCGGTAAATCAAAAGCGACGTGGAGACAGACAATGCTCTCTGTCTGGTGGGCGGATCTGCGCGTGTCAGTTTTTCTAAAAGATGTGACACCTCGCGCAGCGTTATAACACCATCTATTATAACGGAGACAATGCGTAATCAGACGGGTATTTATATCTAAAAAACGCAACTAAACTTGACTTTGTATCCGTTCAGGGAGAGTGACACCTCCCGAAGTAAAAGTGATACTTCCATTATACTCTGGATAAGTTGTAATAGGATTACCCGGGGATCAGAGCACAAAGTTAGCACGTTTTTGGGAAATCTCACTCTTAGTTTACCATTTGAAAATATACACAAATGATTGCACATGAAAGCACAGCGTGTCCTCTATAGAAAAAAATCAAAGCACAGTAAAAATGGCGAGGATTGGGCAACTGTGGGGAATTTATAGAGATCCTGCAGCAGCGAAAAATACTGGACGTCATCCCAGACACACACACACACATAAAAACACAGATCACAAAGAGCCGAAATCACACATGAAACACACACACTGACCCGCTTTATGAGCTTTGAACGTGCATGTCCTGCAACATTGTTCACCACATAGCCTACTCTCACATGATGAATACTTTTTTTAATGGCTGTTTTCTGACTACATTTTTACAGAATAAAAGATGCGCGGGGAGATTACGCACGGAAATGCGCGGTACTCACCCGTCCGCAGTGCATCGGACTCAGCCGAAAACCAGACAGTTTTCTCCGCTATTGTTTGGGTCTACGGGGAGGTGGAAGCAGCCATTTTGCCCCCATATGCACCGCTAAGCTAAGGCGTGACCAATCGAGTGGAGGCGGAGGTTGGGTAAATGCACCGAGTGCCACATAACCACCGGGCATCAGGGACTCTCTCTATCTCTCTCTCTCTCTCTATCTCTCTCTCTCTCTCTCTCTCACACACACACAACCACACACACACACACACACCACACACACACACACACACACACACACACACACACACACACACACACACACACACACACACACACACACACAGATACACACACACACAGATACACAGACACACATGCACACAAACACACACTCCCACAGACGGATTTTCTGCACAGACACCCTCCTGATTCTCTTCACTCCCTGTAGCCTGTGGCGGTGTCACCCAGGTCAGACAGTCCAGTGTTTTTTCAGTAAACAGCTTACAAAGGCACTTAAAACAGCAGCAGCAGCAGCATCTAAACTCACATTTCCACCGCTTTATGCATAGTTACAGTCTTCTGTATTCATCCAGGCAACATTTCTGTGTTTATAGAACATTTGTGACAAGTTTAATAACTAAAAAGCTGCTAAAACTAGTCGAATTATCGATTAGTTGAGACATAACAGTAGCCGAGAAATATTTTTGATAATCGTTAGAGTAATTATTCATGCGATATGGCAGACAATGATGTTTTCAGCATCTCTATTATGGTTATTTACTGTTTTATTATCATATTTAAGTGATCATCTTTGGTTGACTGACAAAGCATTTAAAGACGTCACCTTTGAGAAACTCTGATGGACATGTTACACTGACATTAATTAGACTATTAATACATTTAATTTCCTAACAATTAAAAATGTATTGATTCTCATAGTAAAATCAGCACAGCTTAAAACACATACAGGGCAGACAGGAAAAGAGACAATACATTAAAAAGCAGACAGGGAGGGAGGGACAGGTATGTAAACGAGAAAACCAGCTGTTTAATGCTGAGTGAGTATGCCAATCTGAACAGGTGAGTTTTGAGGCAATAAGTTATTAAAAAATTAACCGATTCATCTAGAAAGTAATCATCAGATTAACCCACTGATTAGCGACAACAAGAAACCACTAAGTAAGGTACATTAGTACTTTTAAGGACGGATCAATAATGAAAACTCACCTTCGCTCTCTTCTTCCCCATCCTCCTTCTTGCATCGTTTAGGAGATCCTGAAGGCAGTGAATCTCTCAGCGTCCTTTCACTCTCCGTCTCCTCCTCCAGCTTCACCATTACGATCCCCTCCTCTAGTTCCCTCTCCTCCTCTTCATCTCCTTCCTCTTCTTCCTCCTCCTCCTCCTCCTGTGAAGAGCCGGAGCTCCGAGGGGATCGGTGGGGGATTACAAGATCAGGCCTGCTGAGGAACAGCTCCCTCAGGATGTGGATGGGAGAGATGGTGACGTCCCAGTTAGTGATGCCGAAGTCTCGGAGGTGAGCCCGGGCGTGGCTGGAGAGGCCGGCCCGGGTATCGAACCCCGCGCTGCAGAACTCACAGTGCATCACACTGAAGGTGCTCGGGTCAAAGTTGGCAACTGTGGAGAGGACAGGCAAAACAAGAGGAGGTTTAGTGCCATTTTCCCAACCTATAGGGCTCGAAACCAGTTGAATCAGAGACATGTGCTTGATTGATATACCCACGTTGGTGTGTATGTTGGTAATCCAATTGAGTTTGCCATGCAATTTCAAACCGACCTTCATAGTCCTCAGAGGATAAATAGTTTTGACTTTTGTGCCACTAGCAGGCTGATAACTGATTTAAATGATACCTTATAGATGTAGGTCAGAATAAGCCTGCTACAAACTAGTCGTTTTTTTTTTCATCTATTAACATGCTTCATCACCGAACAAGGAAATAAAAGAAGATGACACTGACAGATAACATAACTTTTACATGCTTAAACCTAAAAAGGTTGTTTGTTTTGTGTTCAAAGCTCTACGTGTTTTTCCGTTTTCAATTTCCTCGAACTTGAAATCTATATTTACACCGTAGTAAGTGCAGTTTGGCCCATCTAACACATTAGAATAGTAGCAAGTAACGCTGATAACATTTGAAATGGCGGCAAATGACATTTGGGATTCTTGGTATACTGTCTCGAATTGTAATTACTTTGATGACCCCTTAACTATTTGTCTAGATAGCTTTGGTTTAGGACTAAATACCTGCAAACTCTAATAATCTAATCTAGCTAATACAGCAATCTTGCAAGCCCTTCAGATGTATGTTGTGACCTTTCTTTGTCCAGTCTGCTTTACGTGCCAAACACCACTTCTTAAAGCAGTTAATATCAAGAGTTCTCAGCTGTTATTCAAGAAGAAGTGTTAACAAAATTAAGAAAATCTGTGTCTGAAATGAGGAGAAATAACAGGCCTTGTCTGTCTGTCTGCCATCAACACATCCTAAAGAAATAACGAGCTGCTCACCTTTTTTCTTTTTCTTCTGATAGGAGAACTTCTTCTCAATGGCGTTGACCTCCTCGGGGGAAATGAAGTGGCGGACATTGTAGCTGACGCCCACTCTGTTCAGGTGGCCTCTCACGTGATTGGCCAGCCCGATGCCGTTATGAAACCGATCGGGGCAGTAGGGGCATTTCCTCTCCACGCTCCTGAGCGCCTCCGAGTCCTCATCCATCTCGTCCGAGTCCACATCCAAGAAGCCCTCTGACAGGAAGCGCCGAACACTTTCTTCGTCGATGTCTTCGTCGTCGTCGTCATCATCGCTGTCAATTTCTGCCGGAGCAGCGGGAATCCGGTGGCTTCTCCTCAAAAATAAAAGCTTTCCATCTTTCTCCACTTCCAGGTCATCTTCTTCCTTCACACACTTCTTAAGAGGGAGGGATAGTGAAGCGTTCTGTGCTGAGCAGTCCTCTAGAAAGGAAAAGACAGATTCTGAATGAACAGACAAAAGACCCACAAAAACAACAACATTTTACAGGATATTTCTGCTTTATCACAATTTGGGTTTTATCTTATTACTTAAGACGAATAACTATATCATTCCTATTCATAATGATCACATTAGCTTCTTGTTTGTGACTTAATGTTAAAACCTTTTGATAATTCCACCTGTGATTTTACATAATGTTTAGTAATGTATGTTGTTTTGATTTTCCTTTTGAATGATTGTTTACTGTCAACATTTGTTTCTGTATACTTTTGTTGTTATTTATTTATGTATAACTTTTTTATTGTGGCTTTTGTTTTATGTATTCCATAATGTGTTGTTATTCTTTGGGAAGGTTATACATTTGTGTAATGTCTTGCTCTGTATGTTCTGTATGATCTGGTTTTAAACGTATTAGAGTGCTTGACTAGTGTTGTCCAAATGCTAAAACCACATACTCATCTGGTTTGTGAGCATGGGAACACTTGGTAAAAGGTGACTTAGCATTAGCATTAGAGCCTTTAGTCTAACATTGAGCCTCACCTGTGTTGGATTGTGCTCTGGTGTGCCGTTTCCCTCCAATAAGTGATTTAGCGTCTTGTTGATAACTCTCATCGTCCAGCTCTGTGCTCTGATCTTCATCCTGCTCTTCATCCTGCTCTTCTTCACTCCCGATCAGTTTGTCGTCACCCAGAAACTTGATCCAAGATTTCCCTCGTTTGCTGTATCTGTTCCCTACGCGCTTCAAAACCATCCTGCTTGGAGACGAGTTTGGCATCATGCTGTCCTCAGAGGCAGAGACTACCTCCTGGCTTTCTCCTTGACTTACATTAAGCAACCCAGACCCAGAGAGGAGGTCCGAATCCAGGCTGGGTTTTGAAGTTCTAGTCTTATCAGCTTGCGGCCCACAAACGGAGGCCTGTTCTGGGTGAACAAGCTTCTGGTGTTCCCTCATTACAGTCTGACTGGAGGTCAGGAAGGCACAATGACCACAGGCCAGGGAAGAGGACGGGGAACCAGCCAGGAGAGCGGCTGCTTTCTTCCTGGTGTGGGTCTTGGCGTGATTAGCCAGCGCTTGGGGGGTTCTTGTGCTGAAGTTACACGTAGAGCAGATGAAGCGGCGTCGCGCCTGAGCTCGAGGAACCGTAGGAGTTGCTGAGTCTGCCTGTGGTGTTGAAACTGGGGAAAGAGGTGCAACTATTTCAGGGTCTGACATTTTCCCTGGAACCGAGGCCAGGCTTGCATCTTGCATCACAGCTGAGCTCATACGCTTCACCGTCTTACCCTCAAGAATCTCTCGCGCCTTCCCATTTTCATTCAGTTTCTCAATCTCCCCCAAGATCTTCAGACGGGACTCCTCGTGCCTCCTATGATGGTCGGGACAGTGCGATCCGATTGGCCAGGTTCCAGCCGCACTCGGTACACTGGAAACGTCCGTCCTTCCCCAAACGCCTGTCCCACCCCCGCCCCACTCTCACAGTGCTCCACTATGTGCTCCTGCAGGTGGATTTGCTTTTTGAAGTAAATGCTACATTCCACACAGGTGAAGATATCTTTACAGCCCTTTTCTTCTTTCCATTCTTCCTCTGCTTGCCTCCTCAAAATCTAACAACCCCTCCAGCTTGACTCTGCTCGGTGTGTTTGATTCTCCAGGACTGTCAGTCTCAGGCAATGTGCGTTTCAAAAGTGCCAAGTCCAGAGAAGGGCCTGAGCAGCACCCTCTTCTTTCTGGCACCGCTGAATGAATGTGCACTGAGCCCAGGGGGCGGGGGGGGGACTCTCGGGGTCAGAGTCTCCTGGGAAGGGTGTACACTCTCTCTCGGGCTCCTTGGTTTCCTTTCCATTGGGCCTCTTCTCTGCCTCGCTATTATCCGCCTCTCTCTTCCATTTGGCAACCTTCCTTTGGCTTTACTTTGGAGAGAAACAGCTCCTCGGATACATTCCACACTTCGCTGTCTGTGAAGAGAAAAACAGAGCGATTATGAATGGAAGGAGCCCTTAAGATACAAAGAAAATAGATATCAAGTGTGCAGGCATATTAGGTTTCTTCCATATGGCGCTCACAGTCTGTTTGGCTGGGCTGGGATGTGTTTGGCTCGTCTGCCTTTGTGCTCTCGTTGTTGTCACTGTGCCCCTCCACAGGGGGAGATGAGTCAGGCTTGGTATGCAAGTGCTGCACTTTCCAGGTTCTCGGTCATCTTCACTGTCAAGTCTGGACAGCGGTAGAAAGGAAACACATTGGTTGAGACGTCTGACAAGTGAAAGAAGCATCTCTGCTTTAAACAAGTCACAAGTACACACCATTTGCAAGCTCTTATTGTATTAGTTTTCTTGAAATGATGTAGGTTTTATTTGAAAACCAGGCACTTTCATGCTGAGTATTTGTAGATTTAGAGAAAGACTGGATTCAAGGGATGGTTTGGATCATTTGATGTTTGGTTTATGAGGTGCTTCTAAATAGCAAGTATGTTACCTACAATAGAAAACAGTCGGTACCCCTAGTTTAGATAATCAGACATGAGTTACAGCATGGGAGCAATGTACCGCAAATAATCAATATCAGTTTAAGTGTACGCTATATTTAGAGTATTTTATCCGCTTTATCTTGCTGGCAGACAGCCAATCAAATGGAGAACTGAAACTGTACTGAATATATGCAAAGACAACAGACTCCAATGAAAAAACAGTAATTTACCCTTACACAACACAGGAGTTGTTTGTGTGTTCTTGTGTGACTTTGCTGAATCCATACTAACCCTTTAACAGATAACAAAACTAACTAATTGAATGAGGTGGCGTTAGACCAGCAACTCCTGTGTTACGCAAAGTAGTGGGTTTTTTCGGTTCTGTATACCTAACTACAGAAGTCATTAATTAGCTTAGCGTGGAAGTGGTACAGTGCCAAGACTCTTCCTGGTTTTAGGACTGCACTCATTACACTGACTATAAATAAGTATCTCATACATACAACCCCACAAAGTATGAACTATCACTTTAAATATTTCCCCCAACAATGTCAACACTGACAGCATGGAGAAGGCCTTGGAACAGTGTGTCGGGCTTGAAGTTGGGAAATCAAAACGCTATATTTTAAAAGTCTGGATACAAGGATTTTGACTTTAGCAGTACAAATAGTAGTAGACATTTTGGAAGCAACACTTCATTCATTCTTGCTTAGCAGAGGGTAAAAGGGGTTTAGCACCATGACCTCAAGTGACCTCAAGTGTTGCATGCTGAATGCAAACAATATCCTACTTTGAAATTGTGTTAGCTGTGACACTTTGTGTGTTATGCCCCTTCATAGTGTCAGACGTCTACAGATTTGTTTCTTTAAGGGTCAACTTGTATATATTTTAGATCTGTGTTATCCAGCACCAGACACTGTTTACGCTGCTATGGACAATCTTGCACTAATGCACATTTCTCAAACTTATTGAAGTGACTGTTATTTTGTATATATTGATTATTGTGCTTTTATTTATGTCTTCATGTGTGGACATGTATAAAGGTGTCTGTTGATTGTGTATATATAGGTATGTACATATTTGTATACATATTTTATATATATTTTTATTATTTGTATTCAGGAT
Source organism: Gymnodraco acuticeps (assembly GCF_902827175.1). Classification (NCBI taxonomy): domain Eukaryota; kingdom Metazoa; phylum Chordata; class Actinopteri; order Perciformes; family Bathydraconidae; genus Gymnodraco; species Gymnodraco acuticeps. The sequence goes on from NW_022991885.1 coordinate 355,880, forward strand.
TGTGGGAAACGGCATTTCGATCTCTCTGTCTGTACACACAAACTGAAAGACTGACTTTGACTTTTGATTTTCTATTTTGAAATGTTCATATTTGTTTATTTGATACTCTGATTTTCAAATGATGTGTAATGCCTTGTTTTAAAAAATGCTGCAGAGTTGGGATCAATAAAGTATAATCTTATCTTCTCAAAACGACTCGCTGCCCTTCCTCCTCCTCCTCCTCCTCCTCCTCCTCCTCCTCCTCCTCCTCCTCCTCCTCCTCCTCCTCCTCCTCCTCCTCCTCCTCCTCCTCCTCCTCCTCCTCCTCCTCCTCCTCCTCCTCCTCCTCCTCCTCCTCCTCCTCCTCCTCCTCCTCCTCCTCCTCCTCCTCCTCCTCACCTGAGTCCAGCAGAAGGAGATCCCGGGCTGTGAGCAGCCAGCCCGTGAGGGTTAGAGAAGTGCTGGAGCTCCTCCTCTGACACACACCACAGACACACCACAGATCAACAGGAGAACTGAGAGACTGCTGACTACATGCAGACTGAATCACATTCAAAAACAATAAGAGACACCAGGCGTGGGAGAAGAACCCACATATTGTACTTATAGTAAAAGGAGCAATATTATGGTGTAAATATACTCTGTTGCAGGTAAAAGCCCTGAATGCTAAATACAAAAATAGGATATTTGCTCCAAAATGAAATTGAGTAAACGTGCAATATGCAATACAAACACTTGTTTGCAATTGTACGGTGCTATACTCACTTTTATGTAAAATAAATAAATATTTAATAAGGTCGCAATACTTAATGATATGCTATTTATGTCACTTAGTTTTACTTAAATTGCTGCTACTCATTTTTTAGCCATGGTTCTTTATCTTTCTTTTAATTGTATTACTAATGTGTGCTTTCCTTTTTTTTACCTGCTTATGCCACTTTTGCTGTAACATTGTAAATGTCCCCGTTGTGCGACTAATAAAGGAATTCTGATTCTGAAAATGTAATTAAGTAAAAATATAAAGTAGCATAAAGACTAAATACTCAAGTACCACAAATGTGTATATAAGTACAGAGCTTGATTACATGTTCTTAGTTACATTACACTAAGGTACATTGTATATTAACTAGATTCAGCACTAAAGGTTTTTAATAGATATTGATCAATGTGTATATATAGACTACTCTGCACTATTTCTATTATATTCTATTTTATTTACTTGCACTATTATCTGTTATATTGTGTTGCTCTGTTGGAGGAGCCTGTGACCTCAGATGTTCATTGTCATAACTACACTGTAGCTATGCACACATGACAATAAAAGCTTTGAAACTTGATGTGTTACCATCGAGGGTTTCTCTCTCAGAGTCGGAGTCCCAGTTGAGGGAGGAGGGGAAGGCTGAGGGTCTCCTCTGGGAGATCCTCCCCGCCTCCGGGCCCTCATCTCCAGCCTGGGCCCTCGAGCATTTGGCCGACATCAGGTCGTCGCTCACATGTGGAGAACATGAGGACTAGATATAAAAACATACAAGCGGTATTGTCAGATATATAAAGGAGAGGTTTCATTGGCAAGTGAATCATATCTATAAATGTCACGTCAATGCAATCTCCAGAAGTAAAAAGCTAATGTTGGGCTATAAAGGAACTACAGCACGGTCACATGACTTCACGTCACCACCGCTAAGCTAAAGGCGGTTAATGTTGGGCTATAAAGGAACTACAGCACGGTCACATGACTTCACGTCACCACTGCTAAGCTAAAGGCGGTTAATGTTGGGCTATAAAGGAACTACAGCACGGTCACATGACTTCACATCACCACTGCTAAGCTAAAGGAGGCTAATGTTAGGCTATAAAGGAACTACAGCATGGTCACATGACTTCACGTCACCACCGCTAAGCTAAAGGCGGCTAATGTTGGGCTACAAAGGAACTACAGCACGGTCACATGACTTCACGTCACCACCGCTAAGCTAAAGGCGGTTAATGTTGGGCTATAAAGGAACTACAGCACGGTCACATGACTTCACGTCACCACTGCTAAGCTAAAGGAGGCTAATGTTAGGCTATAAAGGAACTACAGCACGGTCACATGACTTCACGTCACCACCGCTAAGCTAAAGGCGGTTAATGTTGGGCTATAAAGGAACTACAGCACGGTCACATGACTTCACATCACCACTGCTAAGCTAAAGGAGGCTAATGTTAGGCTATAAAGGAACTACAGCACGGTCACATGACTTCACGTCACCACCGCTAAGCTAAAGGCGGCTAATGTTGGGCTACAAAGGAACTACAGCACGGTCACATGACTTCACGTCACCACCACTAAGCTAAAGGCGGGCTAATGTTGGGCTATAAAGGAACTACAGCACGGTCACATGACTTCACGTCACCACCGCTAAGCTAAAGGCGGCTAATGTTAGGCTATAAAGGAACTACAGCACGGGTCACATGACTTCACGTCACCACCGCTAAGCTAAAGGTGGCTAATGTTAGGCTATAAAAGGAACCTACAAGCACGGTCACATGACTTCACGTCACCACCGCTAAGCTAAAGGCGGCTAATGTTGGGTGTGATGACGTTTAGTCATCTCATTTATACACTTAGAAGCTTCAGAAATTCACCAGTATATAAATACCGGTATTTACTGACATAGTTTAATGTCATGGCCCCAAACTCCAGTGTTTCCCATACATTGATTTATTTGTGGCGGGCCGCAAATATTGCGGTGCGGTGCCCCCACAACTAGAATCAAATTCTGTGGGAAACACTGAACTCTTCATCTTTTGTTAACCACATACATACCAGGCTTCTAACCAAAAATACATCCAGCAAAACAATGACTTTGAGGTTAGGGAACCAGGAAGTGCTAAAATGCTAACTCCTTTCAGGGTTTAAGACTTATTCCTGCACCACTCTTTAATACTTGTCGAACAGCAAGAGGAGTTGAGTGGTTGGATGCAGACTTGTATATTTTGTATCTGTATGTTTGTGTCATGTTGTAAAGATGTATAGTTGAACAAGTGGAAAAAAGTTGGTCACAACGCATTGTCAGACGATGTTAATGACAGCCATGATGATGAGTTTTATGTTTGTATACCTGTAAGGTGCAGTTGAGGGAGGTGGGGGGGTTTTGTGCTGAGTTGGAGGCTGGGGGCCCATAGCTGGTCCCTGGGGTCTCTGGCTCCATGGTCCCCCCCAGAGAACAGTATGGAGTCCCACTGGAGACCAGAACTCCTACATTGTGCAGCCTCCTCTTCTGAAACGTAAACGTTCTCACAGATTTAGAGTTTCACATCTCGCCGATACTTAAGTGTTAACATGACTTTGTCTCGAGTCAGACCTGAGACCAAACATTAGATGACTTGCAATCGAATTGGACTTGAGATATTTGACTTGAAAATGACTTGATAACTTCCTACAATCCCAAAGAATAAAAGTATGTCAATCAACATGTGTGACACTTTCTTAATCAACCAACCTAATTGATCCAAGTCGAGGCAGTAGAGAACAATCGTTATGTTACTTAGTGCCTGTAGTGCATATGTCTCACATGACTTGGACTATAGTCGGACCTTGAGGAAAAAAAAGGAATGACTTTAGAAAGACTTTCCAATTGAGTTGTAGTTTAACGTTTAAGACACGTGACTCCCTTTGGACTTTAGCCTTGGGATTTAAAAGTATTTATATCTTTATCTCCAAGAAAGTCAACGCTTAATTGATCTAAGTTGATAAAAAAACAAAAACATGAAGAACTGATATTATGTTACTGAGGGCCAGCTGGAAAAAATATATATAGTTCCACCTGACTTTAGAAAGACTTCTCAACTTGGGTTCAACATAAATATCTCTCAACGTATGTTATTCAAAAATGTGTCACACTTTCTAAATCAGCTCACTTTAACGCTATTTATTACCGTCACGTAATCAATTGAAGTCCATACACTCTTTTTGAACAGGGACTGATCAACATCTAGCAGAGAACCATGAAGAACTAACATGCTGAATATGAAAGCAAGTTGGAAAAATTACACCAAAATAATTGTGTTCCTGTACAACAAAACAAAACAATGCAGTGGCCACCAAAAAACAAACTGTGGTAAGAAGGAAAACACAACTCAAAACTACAGACAGACACACTTTGTGACTTGTTTGGGACTTGAAACCCAATGTTTTTGGACTTATGACTCACAGAACAATGACTTTATCCCCCCTCTGCTACTTAGTGTATGTTTTAATAACACCCGGCCCATTGTAAGGAGGAATCAGGGAACATATCAGACTATAAAGAGTGAGGGGTCTGTAGTGTTTTGGCTGTCCTCAGTATGTTTGACCAGGTGCAGGTTTCTGACCTATTTCCACCTCATGTCTGCTCCTAAAGACAGAACCAGGTCGAACTAATGGTTACATAAATAAGTGGCCTTTCTTCTAAGGCCCATGTCCTCTCCTGCTGCCCATCTGACAGCCAGGGAAATACCCGGGAACAGGAAGCTGTCCCACGGGTTTGGCCTCTGGATTCTCAGAGGACTAATCGATCCATGCTGTCAGGTGACTAAAACAACAATGCACACAACGCCTTCTTAAACCCCCAGACCGCCCATGAGCTGCAGATTTTTTTAATGCAAATACTCACTGCAATCGGCCTGGTTTGCGGCTCGCAGAGGGAGGCAGCTCTAAGCACCGCGCGGCATAGTTTCAGGCCGGGAGCTGGAGCTTGTTTACAGCCGGGGACGATGCTCTCCGCCCGGCTCTGAATGCAGGAACTTGCCCCCTGTGGTCGGAGCTCAGGGTTTCGCAGGGATCCCTGGAAGATGCCAGGCGGAGGACTCCATGTTAGTTGGCTGCAGGCACGCTGCGTACGTAACGTGGTGACGAGAAGAAGAAAAAGAAGAAGAAGAGAGGAAACACCGGAGACAAGTTTAATAAGTTTTACTTCATAGCTTTTATTCCTATTATCGTACGGTGACGCAGTTTGCATGGTGGCTTTCTGATTTAACGCGTTTTTACATCGTGGTGACACTTTTATTCTGCAGGAAATACACACTTCATACTCTTCACATGTCACACTGGGGAGGTTTAATGATGGAAGATGTTATTTTATAGACACAGGTGAAGTATAAATGGCTAATTGTGGTAATTTAGTTTAACTGTATAGTAGTTAATTGGTCCTTATTTATATCACTGTAGTGTATAACATGTTTATAATCATGTTAGATGTATCTCTATTTATGTTTAAAGGACAGCTGGATTAAGTTTGTCATTAGTTTGTGTATAAATGTTCCTAAATGTTGGAAATCAATAAAAGCCGTACTACTGGTTATAACCGGTTATAACACAGTCATATGGCGCCCTCTATTGGCCTCGGGTGGAACTGTATGTTGTTTTTAATGAATACTAATTTATACTAATAATACCAATTAGTTATTATATCTTATACATTTATTAACTGTACAAGCATTTTCTTCACAATATTACACTTTTGAAATAATTTTTACAGTTTCTTTTAACACTAAATGTACTATTTGAACCCATCATTTTGTTTAACAATAAATAAAAGCAGGAACATGTTACTGTGTAGGTACACATGTCTTTTAATATTCTCAGTTAAGAAAACATTGTTTGATTAAACTAAAAAGGCACTTTGGTACAAGTAAAAGTCCCTAATTCAAAACTGTACTCCTAAAAAGTACATAAGTATCATCAGAAAAGTGTATTTAAATCCTAATCGGGAATCAAACTAGTAACAAAAGCTGTCGAGGACTAAAAGATATAATATTTCCCTCTGAAATGAAGAGCAGTTGAAAAATGAAGTAGCATAAAATAAGTACAAGACACGTTTTTATTTTGTTGAGTTTTATTTCATTAAGACTCTTATAACACGCAGATCGTTTTCATTTCTTGACCTCCTGAAATGAAGAAAAATATAAAATATGAGATGAATGAGCGACAGTGACATTTGTTCATGTGTTTCTTTGTTTTTCTATGATTGTACACAGCAATCATAAGTCACGCCCTGTCTGTCCTGTCATGGAGGATTTAGAGACATGAGGGATGCCACCAGGTCTTGCATCAGAGCATTGTGGGTAATTAAGAGCCACTACTTTTGTTGTGGATACAGATTTGTTTCCTAACAGAGATCAGCTGATAGCTCACCTATTTTGTTATATCATCATACTGTAGGTCATCACACATTTTACAAAATGCATGAATACATCACTTATTATAATCCAATACTTTAATAAATATTATTCTGACATGCATAATCAGTTATTTATCTTTTGGTCTTTTCAGTTTTTTCTAATGCTTTTATTTTTACTTAAAGGTCACCTATTATGCAGAATCCACTTCTTCATGTCTCTTCTACATCAACATGTGTCCCCTCTTCTTTCATGTCTCTTCTACATCAACATGTGTCCCCTCTCTTCATGTCTCCTCTACATCAACATGTGTCCCCCTCTTCGTTCATGTCTCTTCTACATCAACATGTGTCCCCTCTTCTTCATGTCTCTTCTACATCAACATGTGTCCCCTCTTCTTCATGTCTCTTTACATCAACATGTGTCCCCTCTTCTTCATGTCTCTTCTACATCAACATGTGTCCCTCTCTTCTTCATGCTCTTCTTACATCAAGCATGTGTCCCCTCTTCTTCATGTCTCTTCTTACATCAACATGTGGTCCCCTCTTCTTCTATGTCTCTTCTACATCAACATGTGTCCTGTCCCCTATTCTCTATGTCCTCTTCTTACATGGCAAACATGTGTGTCCCCTATTCTTCATGTCTCTTCTTACATCAACATGTGTCCCCGTCGTCTCCATTCTCGTCTACATCAACATGTGTCCCTCTTCTTCATGTCTACTACATACATCAACATGTGTCCCCTCTTCTCCATGTGCCTCTTCTACATCAAACATGGTGTCCCCTCTTCTTCATGTCTCTTCTACTACATCAACATGTTGTCCCTCTTCTCCATGTCCTCTTCTGACATCAACATGTGTGCCCCTCTTCGTCATGTCTCTTCCTACATCAACATGGTGTCCCCTCTTCTTCATGTCTCTTCTACATCAACCGGTGTCCCCCTATTCTTCATTGTCTCTTCTACATCAACATGTGTCCCCTCTTCGTTCATGTCGCTTCCTACATCAACTGTGTCCCCTATTCTTCTGGTCTCTTCGTACATCAACATGTGTCCCCTCTTCTTCATGTCTCTTCCACTATCAACATGTGTCCCCTATTCTTCTGTCTCTTCTACATCAACATGTGTCCCCTCTTCTTCATCTCTCTTCTACATCAACATGTTCCCCTCTTCTCCAGTCTCTCTACATCAACACGGTCCCCTCTTCTTCATGTTCTCTTCTAACATCAACACGTGTCCCCTCTCTTCTATGTCTCTTCTACATCAACACGTGTCCCCTCTTCTTCATGTCTCTTCTACATCAACATATGTCCCCTCTTCTTCATGTCTCTTCTACATCAACATGTGTCCCCTCTGTGGAAAGAGACTGAAAGTTTCAGGAACAAAGATTCTCTCTCTTTTTGTTCTGATCCATTTCTATAAAAACCTGTCTGAAAATGAGCTGATCAGATTTTGGCCACTTTGTGATGTCATAACGATGTTTTGTCTTGTGTAACCATCTAAAGCAGGGGTGTCAAACTCAAGGCCCGGGGGCCAAATCCGGCCCGCGACTTCATTTTCTGTGGCCCTACAAAGAGCTTGCAAAGAATATAATATGTTTATTATACACTTTACAGAAGCACGTTGCTCATAAACGACATGTCCCACAATGCATCTCAATTTTATTTTTTAATTAGCCTTTTTCTCAAAGCTTTTCTTTCTTTGTGACATTCTCACTGAAGAGACTTGCAATTATTTGCCCTAGATTTCTGCTTTCAGACGTAGTTAAATATGAAGTTATTACCCTATCCGATAATAATCCAATGCAGGGGCAATAATGTAATATAATACATTATTTTATATATATTCAATATTTATATATGTATTTTTATATAGTCTTAAAGTTACAACCGGTCCTTTGAGTGCAACCATAATGCTGATGTGGCCCGTGATGAAATTGAGTTTGACACCCCTGGTCTAAAGTAACGGCCAGAGAATCAGCACTTTTGAAACAGGGCTGAAACAGAGGGGATTATGGGTAATGCTGCAATGATCTGTTTGGTGTTTCAGACAATCAGAGACAGGTTCTGTATATATCTGAGACCTGTGATATATTGATGAAGAACAGTATAATAGGGGACCTTAAAGTAAGATTTGCATGACTTTTATATACCATCTGAGTACTTCCTCCCCCTTCTACTCACCCCGAAGTGCTCCCAGCCTGTGATCTCGTTGTAGAAAGTGTCTCCGGGACAGGAAGTGCTCACTACCTGCCTGTGGCCCTGCAGGGTGAAGTTGGCCTCCAGTCGTCCTCCACCCACAGCGCAGGACGCCAGCTGATCCCTCACCAGCCCCATTGCATGCTGGGAGGGCAGCCTGCTGGTGTAATCTCCGATGAAGGAGACCCCGAATCCGACAGAGTTGTGACCCAGAGTGTGGGCCCCTCGCTGGAGCCAGCCTCGGCCCTCGTAGATGTTCCCGTCAGAGCCAGCCACAAAACTTTAGAACAAGATTCAAATGTTTTATTGTCATATGCACAAAGCTACCGTGTAGAAATGGCAATGACATTCTTCTGACCTGAGCTCCTCCAACAATGCAACATATATAATCAAATACTAAAATACAAAATGAAAAGTAGTGCAAAAAGTCTATATACATGTCAATAGAATATGGGATATGTAAAGAGCTGAGTATGAAATTAAATAATGTAAAGTAAGACAACATTAATACGGTTTATTGCGGATAGTTATAAGTTAGGTGCTTAATTCCAAATATGCAAAAGTAGCACTTCACTATTGTAAAAATACCTGTTATAAGGATTTCTTTCTACATCTTCGACATGTCGGGATTTGTCTGCGTCTAAAATCAAAACATTGGCGGTGAACCTCTTCTGTGGTTCCCTTAAAGAGGCCCTATGGTGCTTGGTGGGGTTTTCTCTTTCCTGTAGTGTTGTATAGGTTTTAGTGCATGTAAATGGTCTGCAAAGGCAAAAATCCTAATGTTTCTCTCCCACACAACCTCTCCCCTGATGTGCTGTTTACATGAGAATGAAACGGGTTGTATCTGCTACCTTTCTCTCGTGTATAGCCCGTTCGTTAAACACGAGGCCGTAACTGAACCGCAAACGATAACGGGTCCCAAGGTGGATAGATCTGCCGACAGAACGCTCTGGGGGGCCAAACGGTCAGGCGTGTGAACGTCCTGACCTATACGATCATTTCCTGATAACGATGAAGCCATAGACCCACCTCTGCTGCTACAGATGTTAGTGCAAAATCTACAGCTCCTCTACCACAACTATCAGCAACAAGTGGACATGGAGAACTAACTACATGTTGCTAAATCCACCACGGGGCATAAACAGAAGGGCAACCATGGCAACCATCCTCTGGGGTCTTCTTCGCTGCTTTTGGTGTATTTTGTGCCGAATGCGTGTTTGATATCGAATTCGGTTCGTTTGCGTTTGTGCTCCCGTGGAAATGGGGTCTGAAACGCCTCCATTTCACTCCTTTGTTTACTTCGGGAACACAGTGACATCACTATGTAACAATCGTGCTTCTATTGGCTAGTGTTCCAACACATTGTACGTGATAGGCTAAGGGGCGGGACATCTCTAAGCAGTTGATCAATCACAACAGAGGCGGCCAGCTAACCAATCAGAGCAGACTGGACTTAAATACTGCATTTAAATGTTAATTGACATATTTATCGGTACTTGTGGGTTATCTGTCGCCACTTTTAATTTTCCAACTTTTTCCACAAATACAGATGTGTGTTATCATGTCGCCATTTTCACAAAAATGTACTATTTGTTCCCAATTCCCTAACCCTAACCCATATTTAGAGAGTGAAAAAAACAAAAAATGTATCATTTGTTTTAGTTGATAGGTGTTTCAACATATACATGTAAAGCACCTCCAAATTAAACTGAACAAAAATACTTGAGTAAAGGTACTTCCTAACACTCCACCACATTCAACCTGAGACCCCTCCCTCCCTGTACCTGTATCCGATGTCGTCCCAGCCCCGGTCGTCCTGGTGGAAGCGCTGCATGGACCTCATGTCCGCTGAGCACTGCTGCAAGGTGAGGCAGGGGTCACTGGGAGTGGCGGTGTGGTGGATGTAGAGGAAGGGGAGAGGCAGGGTGAGGTTGGTGGGAGTCCCTTTGTAAGGCTTTGCGGCCCACATGCAGCGAGGGATGATGGGCGGGCACTCTGAAACACATGAAGTACAGCTGGTTAGTCTGTTGGGAAAATAGTGAATGTCCTCTTCCAATATGAGAGTAACATGATAACAAAGGTATCCCAACTGTAGCTGTGAACATGACAGGATGTGTGATTACCTAGAAGAGCATCAGGACTGTTTTAGGCATATGATAGCTAAGTGATTAACATGATGATTCAGCCTCTATGGAGATAGACATATGACAAGCATGCTCATTTCTGACTTGGAGCTAATCTGAAGTAAACATTGAATACTGCTTTCTATTCCTCCATCTTGTGACTGTGTAACTCCCTCTCTTGGATATCAGCATGTGAAGGACACTGTTCAGGAACTAGTTGATGCTCTGTATGTGATGACTACTTCCATTCTGGAGAGGACCACAAATACATGGATACTGAGATTGAAGCTCAAGCCGGTGACGAGAGATTATTTAAAAATTTGAGATTTTGAGAAAAAAGTCAGAATTTTGAGATTTTGAGAAATCGTGAGAATTTTGAGAAAATGTGAGAATTTTGAGATTTTTGGAAAAGGTGAGAATCAGTCAGCTTCAGTGTCAGACAGGCTAAGACTGACAAAGACATTGGAGTCCTGCGGGAGTAAGACTGACAAAGACATTGGAGTCCTGCGGGAGTAAGACTGACAAAGACATTGGAGTCTTGCGGGAGTCACGAGGGAGGCAAAGAGGAGGCAAATCCTACTCTGATCGAGCTGGTGTCTTATTTCTCTTTTCTTTAGTTTTCTAGCCCCTCATGCTATAATCATGTGTATTTTCTCTATTCCTGTTTATGTGTCTTCTCGCAATTATCACTGGCCCCGTGTATCTCCTAATCGATATAACCGGCCTGCTCTCGTCTATCCCACATGCTCCACTGAGATCCAACATCTAGTTTCTGGTGGCCTGTGGAACTGCCAGTCAGCTGTTCCTAAGGCTGACTTCTTCTCTGGCTACGCCTCCCTGCAGTCTCTGGATTTCCTTGCTCTCACTGAGACCTGGATTACTCCATCCAACACATCCACCCCAGCAGCTCTCTCCACTGCATATTCCTTCTCCCATACACCCAGACCCACTGGCAGAGGAGGTGGCACTGGTCTCCTGCTCTCTCCCAAATGGAGCTTTTCCCTCTTCAAGCTACCTAACTTCACTCCTTCCACCTTTGAATTCCATGCCGTCACAGTAACCCATCCTATACAGTTAACCATTGTTGTTCTCTACCGTCCACCAGGCGCCTTGGGGGACTTCTTGGAGGAATTAAATAATCTCCCCTCACTCATCCCTGAAACTGGCCCTCCCGCTGTACTTCTCGGAGACTTCAACCTCCAGACGGGGAAGATAGACGAACTAACATCTCTGTTAACCGCCTTTGCTTTCTCACTGTCTCCGTCCCCACCAACTCATAAAGCTGGCAATGTCCTTGATCTCATATTCTCAAGGAACTGCGCTACTTCTAACCTCTCTGTAAACCCGCTCCACACCTCCGATCACTTCTTCATTTCATTCTCTCTATCCCTTTCCAAACATAACAAACTAATCTCTTCTCATCCTGCACTTGTCCGCCGTAACCTTCGCTCCCTCTCCCCCTCTAGCTTTGCCTCGTCGGTGCTCTCAGCCCTCCCTTCCTCTGATTCGTTCCATCTCCTGCCTCCAAACTCTGCTGCAGAAACTCTCCTCTCTACTCTCTCATCCACTCTGGACTCGCTCTGTCCTCTCACATCTCGGCAGGCTCGTCAGTCCCCTCCTGCTCCCTGGCTAAATGATACACTGCGTGCTAATAGAACCGTCCTTAGGGCAGCAGAGCGGAAATTGTGGAAATCCAAACACCGTGACGACCTCCTAACCTATCAGGCTCTCCTCTCCTCTTTCTCTGCTTCGATCTCTCAGGCAAAAAGCACTTTCTTTCAAGATAAGATCCAATCTTCCTATTCCAATCCTAAAAAACTATTTTCCATCTTCTCCACCCTCTTGGACCCTCCAAAAGCTCCTCCCCCCTCCTCACTTCTGTCAAGCGACTTTGTTACCCACTTTGAAAAAAGGTTGATGATATTCGCTCTTCTTTTTCTGACTCACCTTTACTCACCGCTGGGTCACCAGACCCTCCTTCCACCCACAGACTGACCTCCTTTTCCCCTCTCTCTCCAAGTGAGGTTCTTACCCTCATTACCTCTGCCCGCCCTACCACCTGTCCTCTGGACCCTATCCCTTCAAACCTCCTTCAGACTATCGCTCCTGATATTCTACCGTTTCTCACCCATTTCATCAACACTTCTCTAACTTCTGGTCACTTTCCAAACAGTCTCAAGGAGGCAAGAGTAAACCCTCTCCTAAAGAAACCCACTCTCAACCCGTCTGATGTTATAAACTACAGGCCTGTCTCTCTCCTCCCGTTCCTGTCTAAATCACTTGAACGCGCTGTCTTTAAACAACTCTCCTGTTTTCTCAATCAGAACAACCTTCTGGATCCGCACCAGTCTGGTTTCAAGGCAGGTCACTCCACAGAAACTGCTCTCATTGCTGTCACGGAGGAACTGCACACTGCCAAAACTGCATCCCTCTCCTCTGTCATCATCCTGTTGACCTGTCTGCTGCATTCGACACGGTGAATCATCAGATACTCCTTCGCACTCTCCAAAAACTTGGAGTTTCAGGCTCTGCACTTTCCCTCCTCACCTCATACCTGAAAGACCGTACCTACAGGGTGACTTGGAGAGGGTCTGAGTCCGACCCTTGTCAATTAACTACGGGGGTCCCTCAGGGCTCTGTTCTTGGTCCCCTCCTCTTCTCCCTGTACACAAACTCGCTCGGATCAGTCATTAGCCCGCATGGTTTTTCTTACCACTGCTACGCTGACGACACCCAATTAATTCTGTCCTTTCCCCGCTCAGAGACCCAGGTCGTTGCACGCATCTCTGCTTGTCTAGCCGACATCTCTCAGTGGATGTCTGCTCACCACCTCAAGCTCAACCTTGACAAGACTGAGCTGCTCTTCCTCCCGGAAAAGATTGTCCCACTCTTGACCCTAACAATCAACATCGGCACCTCAGTTGTTTCCCCGACTCAGACTGCAAGGAATCTGGGTGTGACCCTAGATAACAACCTGTCCTTCACTGCAAACATCGCTGCTACAACCCGTTGCTGCAGATACACGCTTTACAACATCAGGAAGATACGTCCCCAGCTGGACTCAGAAAGCGACTCAAGGTTCTGGTCCAGGCTCTCGTCATCTCACGCCTAGACTACTGCAACTCCCTCCTGGCTGGTCTACCTGCATGTGCCATCCGACCTCTGCAGCTCATCCAGAATGCAGCGGCTCGTCTGGTCTTCAACCTTCCTAAATTCTCCCACACCACTCCGCTCCTCCGCTCCCTTCACTGGCTTCCGGTAACTGCTAGAATCCACTTCAAGACACTGGTACTTGCTTACCATGCTGCGAATGGATCTGGCCCTTCCTACATCCAGGACATGGTTAAACCGTACACCCCAGCGCGTGCACTACGCTCTGCATCAGCCAAACGACTCGTTGCGCCCTCGCTGCGAGGGGGACCCAAGTTCCCATCGGCGAAAACACGTGGGTTTGCTGTCCTGGCTCCAAGATGGTGGAATGAGCTCCCCATTGACATCAGGACGGCAGATAGCTCGCACATCTTCCGGCGCAGACTGAAAACTCATCTCTTTCGACTCCACTTCGAGCGTTAGAACTATTAACGAAGCACTTTTATACTAATAAAGGACTGGCTTATCTAAAGCCAGTTGAGTAGCACTTGAAATGTTTAGCTCTATGAAACCTGATGTACTTATATGATTCTGTTTTCTTCAAGGTTGTGTCTTCCTGGTCGAATGTACTTATTGTAAGTCGCTTTGGATAAAAGCGTCAGCTAAATGCAATGTAATAATGTAATAATAATAAAAAACAAACTGCCTTCCCAGGCTTTAAAGGTCTGCTATTTAGGCATTTAATTATGGGTCTCAGATATATACAAATATATAAAAAAACATGTCTATGATGTGTTTTGCTCAAAATAACAAACAGATCATGCATTTTAGTTGTACCCCCGTTTTCTGAGATGTGGGTAGGAGGGGAAAGTGATTTAATACATAGATCACATATTTATGTATTAAAGACACCAAAAAGTGCATTTTGCATGATAGGAGACCTTTAAGTAATCATATAACAATCCACCTTTATTATTCTCATTTCTCAAGACCTCAAACAAGTTATTTTTCATCCCACACTCACCTAAGTACTCCTGGACGAACTCCTTCACTCCCTCCTTCACCAGAGTCATCAGCTGCTTCTTTGTCTTTGAATCCATCTTTTTGAGGCCCATCACTCTCCGCTGTTTCTCCACAGATTTCACCACCTGTTGGGCCCTTATCGACGGGACCCCCAGCTTTCTGAAATTTTCCCTGCGTCGTCGGCTAATGAGTCGGGGGGCGACGTCCATCCCTCCGACCTCCAGGCTGTGGCAGTAATACTCCGTCAGAATGCCACTGAGCTTCAGAGGTCGTCCGGATGTTGAAGGGAACGCAATCTTGAGCAGCAACAGAAAAATGTGAATGTTCTTTTAGACTAGAAAAGTATAACATCCTTCATTCAAATGTATAAAAACCTGAAAGAACTCCTATCACGCTATTTTTAGGCATATATTATTGGTCTCAGATATGTAAAAATATATTAAAAAACATGTCTATAATGTGTTTTGCTCAAAATACCAAACATATCATGCATTTTAGAAATTCCTCATATCCCTCTATTTCAGCCCTGTTAGATTCTGGGTCCTTAGCTTGAAGAAAATGTAGGCTTGCTCTTCTACCGGCAGATACTCAGCTAAATCCTGCCGTGATGAAACGCAATCCTGTTCTAAACCACATCAAGGATTATTTCTGAAACAGTATGGAGCTCAAACTCTTTTTCTCTCAGGTTTACCACAAGGTGAGTTCTTTTTTTATTTCCTGCTTTTTTACACACATGCTCTCTCCAGTACAGGTTAGCTCTGAGTGTTAGCGATGCTTGCTAATGTAAACAAAGACCATATTACGTCCAAAACACGTTGCGCATTGTTTCTGATACAGCCCAAATGTTCGATATTACATCATATCAGACGCAAATCTGGATCAGCTCTGTTGTAGCCCCGTTTTTAGAGATTTGGGTACGGAGGAAAGGAGAGAGGGTTTTGTTTTCTGACACTTTGTGAGTTCCCTGACACAACGGGGACACATGTTTATGTATAAAGACATCAACAAGTGCATTTTGCATGATAGAAGACCTTTAAACTAAATGCGGCAACAGTGTCTGAGAAACGTGTTCTGGTGTATAGAATGATTGCATTGCAATTTAATCCTAACAAAATTAGTTAATACATAAACAAACATCAAACCTCCGTCCCCAGAACGAAGCCGTCCATGCCTCCGTTGATCTGAGCGGTGGTGAGGACTCCAGGTTGGTCCAGGAGGGTGAAGACCTGAGGCAAGGAGACGTTGTCCACAGCAGCCGTCCGGTCCAAGATGGTGGCTCAAAGGATGGCTCTCCAGGTCTTTGGTGAAGGTGAGTTTGAGCAGTCCGCGAATACGGTCCTTAGTCTTGGACAGGAAGCCTGCCTCGAGGCCCAGGAGGAGCGGTGTTAATGCCACGGTGGTGCCATCGGGCGTCAGAACCACGCCTTCCTCTTGATTCTCCTCCGTCACCCTGTGGTGCACAGCCTTGGTAATGAAAGACAAGAGGCTCACGTCCATTTCAGCACCACCGGAGTCTGCCGCACGAAGGAAGTATTGGATGAGGGCGTCGTTGAGTCCGGCTGCATGGCGGAGGCGCTTCAACACGGCCACAGGACCCGACCCCGGGACCCCGTCCTCCACCTGCTTCACCGCCTGGATGAAGTCATCCATGTGCCAGGAAAATGAAGCTAATGAATACATAAATAAAAGCACAACAATCAATATATATAAAATAACAGTCACTTCAATATCTTTGGGAAATGTACATTAGTGCAAGACTGTCCATAGCAGGAATACATACATGCCTTTGATATTGGGTTAAAAATCGCACATCTTTCTGAGGCAGTTGGGGCTCAGGGTTGATTAAGGGGCAAAAAGGTGGCTGTGAGGTAGTTTGTAGTCTAACAATTGGGATTCGATCAGGTTGAGGGTCCGATCAGAGCCTATAGTCGACATGTACCCTAACCCTAACCCTAGGACAAGATACTTAACCCCAAGTTGCTCCCAGTGGCCAATGGTGTCTGAATATGTTTTGATGTTATACTGGTAGCCCCTGCCCGATATGAATGTGTGAATTAATGTGTAAAAGCCCTTCTAGGAGTTTGTAAAGACTGAAAACACACTATTTAAATGCAGCCATCAACCAATCTATCCCCAGCCCATGCAGTCAACTTGTTGAAGTGTTCTTATTATTTAGTTGCTCTGCTTGGCTTTTCCACGGTATAGAAGTTGCTTGAGACAAAAGCTTCATAATGGAGTACTGGAACAATAAGATCTAACCAGCCTTATCCTTAAACCTTTGTTCCTATCCCCTAACTACACAAACACACCTTAGGTACAGTCGTAGTGTTAATAGTGAAACTAAGCAACTGAGCCCTCATTGACACTTCATAAAGACTGCAGTGTCCATAAAACATCAAACAATGAACCATTACTGATGCAAAGAAACTACCTTTAGATATTTAGACTACATTCACGTTTCTAAAAACCTCAAACCTGTGTTAGATGTTTTGTTGGGTTTTGAGGATACACGATGCAAAATGCAGCCAAACATTTCAAAACCTAGAGAAATCTGTAGTTTTAATGAGTAGCAAAAGAAGCTTCTGCTTTATTTGTTTTTTTCTGGTAATTTTTTATTTTTCCGTGCTAAAAACCGAGTCAAAGTCCATTCAGTTGGTCACACCAAATATTTTGAGTAGCTTCTTAAAAAAATTACAAATAACAGATCACAAAACAGCAAAGAAAAACAGCCATTCCCCACCCTTTCATTGTGTTGTTTTCTTTGAAGAAGACTTCTCACAAAGTTATAACATCCTGTGTGAGTAATGTAATTGAGATAAGCTTGCCTGATTTTCAGACAGGTGTTGTATCATTTTCTAAGACTATATGTGATTCTTTCAACCTGAATACAACTGTTTATTACCAAAGAAAACTCCTTCAAGAGGTAAGGGAATTCCCTGCTTTGCATTTCCTGGTCACACAGAGTATTATGTACTTATTTTTTAGAAAATGACTTAAAGATCTGCTTATAATCCAAACAATCTTGTACAGGGGTATCGAACTCAAGGCCCGGGGGCCAAATCCGGCCCGTGACTTCATTTCATGTGGCCCCACAAGAGCTTGCAAAGAATATAATATGTTTATTATACGGTTACAGGCCGATTTACAGAAGCACGTTGCCCATAAACTACATGTCCCACAATGCATCTCAAATATGCCTTTTTTCTTAGAATTTTACTTTTTTTTCAAAATGTCACTTCTTTTTTTCTCCAGAATGTGGCTTTTCTTTTTAAATCATTTTGTGACATGCGCACTGAAGAGACTTGCAATTATTTACCCCTAGACTTCTGCTTTCAGACCGAGTTAATTAAGAAGTTATTGAGTTATATGAGTGTGTGCTATCCCATAATAATCCAATGCAGAGGCAATAATGTAATATAATACATTATTTTATATATATTAAATATTTATATATGTATTTATATAGTCTTAAAGTTACAACCGGCCCTTTGAGTGCAACCATAATGCTGATGTGGCCGTGATGAAATTGAGTTTGACACCCCTGATCTAGTACATAAATTGCCATTACATCCCAATAAAACTTGTTTAAACAAAAACAAATATCCTTACCTTCTGCATACGTGCTGGCTAACACCACAGCCAGCAGCAGGGAGTGTTTCCAGCTACCTTTATCCATCCTGAACACCTTCAGCTCCAGATGTCTGCTACCTTTCTGTCCTCTCCCTCCTTTATATGAGTGTGTGTTATGTAACAGTGTAGACACACACCATACGCCTGCGTCCACTGAGTAATGTGGGAAACTGGCACCTGCCCTGTCACTGGAGTCCTGACAGAGAGATGAAGGAAGTACACAGATTAGTGCAAAAGTAGTACCACGGTGTAGAAATACTCGTAAGGAAATGTCCTGCTGTCTTTTTTCTACATATGTACTGATGCAAGAAGATGTGCGTGTGTTACGTCTAAATTAGAAGCAAATGCATAAAATAAATTAGCACTGTAATTCCTCCAACATCCTTTATTCTAGTGTTTTGTTTTTTCTGAGAGCATTTTTCTATACTTTTCTAACTTTTTTTCTTGTTATGTTTGTCTTTGAAGATTAACAATAAAATGTAAATGATAAAAAAAGTTCAAGTAGTTCAAGCACGAATACAGAACTAAAGTAACAAAAATCTAGATACACGTTAAGCAAGTTTTTTCGAAATAATATGCATGAGTGGATAATTTTTCTGAATAAAATGCATTATATCACTAAATTAGAAAATAATTGTAAATTGTAATTTTGTAGGTTGTAAAAGTTGAGCTAACTTCCTATTTAAAAACTAAATTCATTAGTTGATCATTATTTTTATGTTATAGATATGAACCTGCAAAAGTAAATAACATGACATTACATGTCACTTGTTAGACGCTTTTATGCAAAGTGACTTACATACTCAATACTGTGGGCAATCCCCATATAGGAGCAATTTGGGGTGAAGTGTCTCAGGGACACAACGACATGCTGACTGCAGTGGGGTTTGAACCTGTGACCCCTGATCCGAACACCAACGCACAACCCACTGCGCAACAGCCTCCCGGTAAAGTTGTCAGATAAGTAAAAAATAACAATATTGACCTTCAAGTTCTGAAAAACAAGTGTAAAGTGGCATAACATACTGAAGTAAAGTACCCTAATATTGTACATAAGTTCAGTAGCCTACTCGAATAATTTACTTTGTTCCAACACTGCTTCTCACCGTTTTCCCACACAGGGGCGGACATTTTCGAGAAATTCCTAACTTCTGTAAAAAGTATTCTTGTCGTTAATGTGGCCGGTGCTTGTGAAACAAACCGGGTAATTAAAGCAATCAGAGGAAAGCTCTTAAATACTTTGCAAATCATCAGCAGTCCTCTCTGAGGCAATGTTCTCTTCAATGTTACCGAAAACACAAAGTCAGAATGCAAAACTGAGGAAACCCCAGAACCTGGCATGAATCATGTTGATTGCTGGGAATTCGTTACAGAAATATGTCTGATCGTACATTTATTCATCAGTGATAGCTGTGAAAAGGTGCAAAAAGCAGCAGTCATGTGATGAAGAGAACAGGAAGTGCCTGCACTCGGTGGGTGAACTGGAATATATACATTGCAGAAGCTCTGGGATGCGAACAATATAGGTCAAAGATATACATCAGTTATTATGGTAATCTGTAATAATAATGACCTTTAGGGGGAGGAACAAGAACGATAAACTGATTTCCATGAGCTAAAGTGACTCGTCAAACACACATTAATAACTGCAGCATGCTGGAACTGAGCCATCATAAATATTACAAGTGTAATTGATTTGTTCTTAAGTAAATATATAATCTGAATACTTCTTCCACCACTGCTATATACATACAGTTTAAATATTGTAAATATGTGTTTTTTTTTATACATTGATACTCCGGTGTGCAATTGAAATACTGGTTGCAATTTGCTATGTGTAGTGTAACACTGTGGAGGATATAGAACACATTATAAATGCATTGCGTTACATATAATACATTAGGAAGTATAGTACAAAAGGCAGGACACAATAGGAGTTTACAATCAATATTGAGAACAGGGGATACAATCAGGAGGGGAATAGTATGGAATGTAGAGCCGATGAATGGGAGTCGGAGTGAGGGTCCGACCGTGGTGCAACACACAATATATACAACGGTGAATTATGTCCCATAATGTTCCACCACAGGAAGAAGATTAGGGCCACATGTGTAACACTTTTTGAAAAGTGATTTTCTTTGTTTCTTTATGAGTTTAAAGGTCAGAAATGTTCGCAGAATTCGAACTTTCATAAAAAAACACATTTATTATTTTCAGGAAAACACATTTATTTTGATAATATTCATTATAAATGTGTTGATGTTTTTTTCTCAAAATTCGGACTTTTCACTTTTAGTCACATCCCCAAAAAATTTCTTATGTGGAAAATAGGGTATATTTTTTGTTTTGTTACTGAGATAATACAAAGCCATGACACCACACACCCCGATACAGGAGGGGGCGGTAATGCACCTATAATGGTGGTTTCTAGTCTGCCATCAAAACCAACGAAGAAGAAATCAGTAAACCAACAGAAGAAGAAGAAAACCTGCACAGTCGCTCGTCTTTTCTCCAACAAAGGTCTGTTTATCAACACTTAAAATAGGTATAGTTGCTCACAGAGTATGAACTACACGTTTGTGTTTCTAAAACGTTTGTGTTTCTACTGCTGGAAGTGGAAGACTGTTGTTTAGATATGTAAACCGGAAGTGTCAGTTAGCTTGTTATGCTAGTTATGCTAACAGCTATCAGCTGTTTGTTGTGTTTGAATCAAACTGATCGTTAGAAAGAGAACAGTGCAGACACATGCTTTTGTAAAAGCTAATATAATGTGTGTTTTGTGAAAATAAAACAGGTTAATTTGATCAAGGGAGAACTCTAGAAAAGGAAATAGCCTCATATGTTCCTCTAAATCCAGGCTAATTGGATAAATGCCTCCATAGGTGTCAATGTGTGATGATTGTAATGCTATTTTCTGTTAAATTATTTAGCGGATTGATGAGTTTACCAACCGAATTGACAATAACTTTGACAAGAGATAAGTAGCTTGAATCTTTTCCTCATCATTTTGCCAAATAAGGTCTCAGGTCCTGAAGTGTTGGCTGCTTTTATCTTCGTGATTCTTTCTGATTCTGCCTGTTTGGTTTCAGTGTTTTTCTATATTTAAGACTCAACCTCCAACAACTTATATTTAGGTTTAGCCTGCAAAGATGTTAGTATTTTTTGGGGGGCAGTTTTTTTTAATTCAATTTATTCCTTTTTTATATATACGTAAAAAAGATGCCTTTGGATTTCCGGCACATGATATGCATGTTTTGTGTTATCTATACTGTATGTAAACAATGTTTGTATTTTGAACAAAACACAGGAATGAATAAGATAAATAGAAAAACAACAACAACACCGCTGATGAATCCAACGCTTAATCTATTAGTGTTAGAATTTGTATAATCCCCTGTAATGTTATTATTTTTTCTTTCAATGTGGACAAATAATAAAGACAATATGATACGATACGATAATACTTGAATGGTCAGATCAAGTCTGAAATGTGACTTGCATCACAGCAGCTCCATGTGTGACATCAACAGACAAATATCAAGACACAATACATGAACAACAAACATTTAACATAACAGCATAATCAGTGAGAGAAAACATGCTCAAAGAGCCTTCAGCGTGCATTTGATCTGGATTCAGCTCTGTAACCATGGTAACAACAAGAACAACAACATGTGTGTGTCAGTAAAATCTGTTCTCCAACAGAAGATGGACACACGCTTCACTCGGGGGAAGTCAAACATCCTGGAGCGCCCTCTGACGCGCCCGAAGACGGAGGTGAGCGTGAGCGCCTTCGCGCTGCTGTTCTCAGAGATGGTGCAGTACTGCCAGAGCCGCGTGTACTCGGTGACGGAGCTGCAGACCCGGCTGGCCGACATGGGGCAGAGCGTCGGGGCCAGCATGCTGGATGTGCTGGTGCTGAGGGAGAAGAACGGGAAGAGGGAGACCAAAGTGCTCAACATGCTGCTCTTCATCAAGGTCAGTAATAATATGAGATGGTGTCATAATGCTTTGTCTGGGACTCAAAGACGGCAGTGCATGTCGAATACAGCTGATGAATCAAACTCTGAATCTGTTGTGTCCGTGTTTTTATTTTATTTTAAAGAATCCCCTTTAATATTATTATTATTATTTATATATGCATTTTTTGTCATTTTCTTCCCTTAAAAAAATAATATTATTATTTCTTGGTCTTAAAAATAAATATATAAATAAAATGGTATTTATATAATTGATATGATTTTTTTAAATGTATTTTCAAATAGATTAAATACTTTATGAGATGCGTATTTATTTGTTTAATTTAATTATAATTAATTTAATGTTTTACTTTTAATTTACTGACTTGGTTTGTCCAGACATACTTGTGTGAGTAAAGACTAATTATTTTTCCTAATTAAACAGAATTATCATATGCTTTAAATCCAAAAGCAGGAAAAGAATGAAGAATATTTACATTTTTTACAAATATATAAAAAAATGAATCTTGTTGTGTTTTGTCTTATTTATACAAAGCACATGTTTCAAGGTTCTTTATTGTCAAACTAGCTACAGAGTAATTATGTCGTTGAAAATCTTAGGTCACAGGCTTCTCCAACAATGCAACACAATAATACAGATAAGCAGACAATATTAAAACAATATTAAAGTATATTATATTAAAAGTAATAACAAACAAAGAAAGTGGAATAGTGCAATACGAGTCTATATACAAGTTATTGGAATGATATATTAGATAAATAATTATTAAGTAGCAGAGGAATGTTATGAAATTGATTCAGCAGTTCAGTTGTTTAACAGTCTTGGACATTAAAGCCATGAAAATAATACCTCTGATGGTTTTAGAGCTGATTAACTTTCATCTCTTCCCTTCCTTCAGGTGAACGTCTGGAAGTCTCTGTTTGGGAAGGAGGCGGACAAACTGGAGCAGGCCAACGACGACGACAAGACGTACTACATCATCGAGAAGGAGCCTCTCATCAACGCCTACATCTCCGTGCCCAAAGAGAACAGCAGCTTGAACTGCGCCGCCTTCACCGCCGGCATCGTGGAGGCCGTGCTCACACACAGCGGATTCCCCGCCAAGGTCACGGCTCACTGGCACAAGGGCACCACGCTCATGATCAAGTTCAACGACTCGGTCATCACCAGGGACAAGGCTCTGGACGGCAGATAGAGGACTGGGGAGGGTCTAGTGTTTGTTGTGGTAACTTATGAGATGATGGCAGCATACTGAGCCACGTGGTCTAGAGCAGAGAACATGCAGCGCCGCGCTTCAACCCTCCGTGTGTTTGTGGATCATCTCACTCCTGTTACTCCTTATTAAGTGACACAGAATAGTTTTTTCTGAAAAGCATTTTATTTGCAGTTTCTCGTCACATTTGTTCGTCCCAGATCATTCATAAAAACATGAATACTTTGGACACTTTTATCCAGGCCGGGGCGATATGAAGGAAGTCAATCATCACAATGTTTCTGATCAAATACCTTTATTGATATTGACACGATGTAAGGGTTGAGTCTTACTCAAGAATGTTTACAAAATACGATGACTAAGTGTGTAAAGACAAAATATGGAAAACATAATAACAAATATACTAGCTTCATACTTTTGCAATCGATATCCAAATTGAAGACACAATCTAGTCTCATTAGACATTAATATATTATCGACATATTGACCAGCCCTACTTTCACCACATCAGTTTGTTGTTTTCTTTAGTTATTCTCAATGTTTTAAGCCCAACATGTCAACTTATTTGAATTGAAAAATGTCACCTTGGGCTCCGGGGAATAGTTTTGGCCCTTTGAAACAATGTGTACACTTTTTATAGACAATGAATCATACAAAGGATCAACAGATTATTTGATAAGGAAAGTGCTTTGCCTCAAAGTGAGACTGAACAAGAACGTCCCCCTGAATGTCAAACTAATCAAAGCAACCCTGGTTTGTGTTTTGTTAATAAATGTGACTATCTTTATTGCTGCGAAGTATTTTGTGGAACAGACAAAGGTCCAGACTCCAGATATTTCTTTCAGTCTCATTCCAGTTTGACTCCAGCTGCATGTTTCATCTCTGTCAAATAGATTAATAATCAGCGCCGTAGCTATAAGTGACACTGAGGTCTTATATGCACCATCTTTGTTTTATCATTATTTCGTGTGTGTGTGTGTGTGTGTGTGTGTTACTTTGGAGGTAATAGTAACAGAGTAAACAATGTAAACACAATGTACATCTTCTGCATTTTGACAACTTGTATTGCTTTAAAGCAAATTAAATAAGTAACGTACAGAAGGTTCAGCATTTCTCCCCCCTTTATTTTATTCCTGGCAGCATTAAACATAATTACCACTGTTTTGACCTACATGTTGAGTTATTCACAGAGGACAGAATTGAATACAAATTGAAAAATCCAAGTGATTATTATAAAAAATACACCCGTTTTTGGTTAATAATGTTAACTACTGACCAAGTGTTAAATAAATATTAAAATGTAAATGCAATGTGTCCAGTGTCTCTTTACTGTTTACACTGCAGTCGCTTTTCTCATTACTGGTTTTAGAAAGAAACACAAGAGTAACAAAGGGACACAGACTGACTTATTTCAAAGGTTGGAAGAAAAAAATATATACTTTTTCTGTAGATTTTATTTATGGGAGAATTCCACATCCATAAAAGAAGATGGACGGATTTCCAAACCAAGTTTCGGACATTTTTACCAAGAACGACGTATGGCACCACTGTAATAAACATAAATATGAAGGCAACAAAAAAACAGTACTTCACAAATATTTTATGCAAAATAACCGTTTTAGACTTGTCTTTACTTCTTTCTGAACCGTTGTTAAAGAGGAAAACTGGGCAAACAAACCAACTCGATATATTTCAAAGGTAGGAATAGAAAAAGGTACTGTTTTTATTGTATTTAAATGTATATATGGGAACATTTTACCGTCTTTTACGTTCATTATTTTCTTTTCTTTGTCTAATATTTGTTGTGATGTTTTCCGGTGTTTCCCTAGCAACACGCACTAGTCACGTGATAGTGGAGTCACGTGGTAACCAGGAAGCTCCTCTGTTTTCCAATCCAACGGAGAGCATCCTTTCTGTGTGCAGAAACTAGACTGTTAAACACAATGGATCCTCTCTCTTCTCCATACTGAGCTCAGGATGTCCTCCTTCATCACAGCCTGATCACCATGGCGACCTCCAGCTCCACGTGCACCCAGGACAGCTCCACAGGTCGGTCTGTGTTCATGTTTCTAACATATGGAGATAATTCATGTGTGTTTTCTGTCACTTTAATGCATGGATTCTGTAAATACTGCAAAATGCATCATGTTAAATTAAATTAGGCTGCACGGATGATGCTAAGATGTGATGCATAAGGTCTTATGAAGGAAATACTTGTTAGATAAATGTTCTGCATCCCAGTTGACTTGCAGATTAACAAGATTTATATTCTAGTCACTTACTAAAGTGCAATGTGCATGCAGTTACATAGGATGGGAAACTGCCCTTATGTATGCAGTGGTGGAAGAAAGTACAAGTATACTAATAGCACACTGTACAAATACTAATATTGAATAAGTACTGCATTGGAAATGTTAGCTGGGTATAAGTAAGTTTGAATTATCATGAAAATATATTGAATATATCCAACGTTAAAGCAAAAATTAGCAGAAAAAAATAAACAAAAAATATTCAAATGCAATTAAATGAGAAAATGATTATTATTATTTCCTTTTAAAGATGCCATTTAATCATCATTCTATTCTATTGTATGATTGGATAATGCATCAAGCTTGCCTCGTACAGACTGTTGACTAGTTTAACTATAAAATATAATATTTTATAGCTTTCTGTGTTTTTTATGCAAACTTCTGTATAATCTGCAAAGTCACTAGTTACTAAGGCTGTCAAATAAATGTAGTGTAGTAAAAAATACAATATGTGTTTGTGTAGTAGAGTAGAAGTATAAAGTAGCATAAAATGAAAATACTCAGGTAAAGTACAAGTACCTCAAAATAGTACTGAAGCATTGAATAAATGTACTTTATAATATTGCATTAGCGCTATTTACATTTGCATACTACATAAACATTTCCTTTCACTGTACAGCATTTCATTTTACATTCTGTTATTGTTTATCCTATTATATTTATATGTATATTGTTCACTTACAACATACATACAATCTATATATGTAACATTCTCTGAAACATTTAGCTTTTTGTATTTATTTTTGACATGTATATAGTTTACTTCTCCTGCATTACTTGCACATTGGTCTTGCAACATAATCTTGCACTATTCTTTATTTTTTTTATTGTTTTATGTCTAATATATAGTTGTGTTGCATTGTTGGAGGAGCCTGGGACTTCAGATTGTCACATTCATATCAACACGGTAGCTGCTGTCCATGTGACAACAAAGAATCTTTTAATCTAATGCTGATCACATTTCAAGTTAATCACCGTGGATTTCTTTGTATTTCCCAGAGAAGGAGCGGCTCCTCTCCCAGTTTGCGGGCTATGGGTCCCGGGACCTCCTGGCCCCTCGTCCCTCCTCTCTGCTGGGGGCCCCTCGTCCCTCTCTGCTGGGCTCAGAGGCCCCTCAGAGGAAGGAGGAAGATGAGGAAGAGGAGGAGGTGCTGAGGAGGAAACTGAAATACTTCTTCATGAGCCCGTGTGACAAATATCACGCCAAGGGACGCAAGCCGTTCAAACTGGGCCTTCAGCTGCTGAAGATCATCATCGTCACCGTGCAGGTCAACACAGACTTAGAACTGATTATTAGTGTTATTATAGGACATGTATGTATTATTATTTCACCCCCTGAGACTTTTTGATCATAGTTTGATCAAAAACTACACTTTCATTCAAATCTCATATCAGTAATATCACTCGGTCTGCCTATTTCCATCTACGCAACATCAACCGCCTCCGCTCGTCCCTTAACCCTAAGAGCACCGCCATTCTTGTTCACACCCTGGTCACTTCCCGCATTGCCTACTGCAACTCCCTTCTCTTTGGTCTCCCTCTCAAATCCATCCACAGACTTCAACTGGTTCAGAACTCTGCCGCCCGCATCATCACCAGAACCCCCTCCATTAACCACATCATTCCTGTTCTTCAGCAGCTTCACTGGCTCCCCGTCAAATCCTGTATCGTTTTAAAGATTCTGCTCCTCACCTTTAAGGCCATCCATAACCTCACTCCTCTGTACCTCTCCGACCTCCTGCACATCAACACACCCATCCGCACTCTCAGGTCTTCTGCTTCCCTCCACCTCACTGCACCCCCCTTCCGTTTAACCACCATGGGGTCTAGAGCCTTCAGCCGCTCTGCACCCCGCCTCTGGAACTCCCTCCCACCTGAAATCCACAACACTGACTCTCTCCCCATTTTCAAAACATATCTCTTCACACTCGCATGACATTGCATTTAGCTGACACTTTTATCCAAAGCGACTTACAATAAGTGCGTTCGACCAACAAAATACAAACTTGAAGAAAACAGAATCATAAGTACATCAGGTTTCATAGAGCTAAAACATTTCAAGTGCTACTCAACTGGCTTTAGATAAGCCAGCCCTTTGTTAGTATATAAGTGCTTTGTTAGTAATTATATCGCTCGAAGTGGAGTCGAAAGAGATGAGTTTTCAGTCTGCGCCGGAAGATGTGTCAAGCTATCTGCTGTCCTGATGTCAATGGGGAGCTCATTCCACCATTTTGGAGCCAGGATAGCAAACCCATGTGGCTAATGACTGATCAGAGTGAGTTTGTGTACAGAGAGAAGAGGAGGGGACCAAGAACAGAGCCCTGAGGGACCCCTGCAGTTAATTGACAAGGGTCAGACTCGGACCCTCTCCAAGTTACCCTGTAGGTGCGGTCTTCGAGGTATGAGGTGAGGAGGGAAAGTGCAGAGCCTGAAACTCCAAGTTCTCGGAGAGTGCGAAGGAGGATCTGATGATTCACCTAGTTTATAACATCGGACGGGTTGAGAGTGGGTTTCTTTAGGAGAGGGTTTACTCTTGCCTCCTTGAGACTGTTTTGGAAAGTGACCAGAAGTTAGAGGGCATATCCACCCTGATCATTATCCATCACACATCCTCTGTTTTATTTATTTCATTTTTGATATACTGCATTGTCTTGTTTATGTTTCTTATGCTGGTTTTATGTATTGTGTATCTTGTTTTTTGTGTGTTTGTATGGCGACCTTGAGAGGCGCCTATATAAAATAAATGTATTAGTTTGTAGTGTTTTCTACATACGTTTTTACCAGAAACGGTGTGATTGGATAACAACAACAAATCTTGTACCTGAACCGTATATTAGGGCCGGGACTCGATTACAAAAATTAATCTAATTAATTAGAGGCTTTGTAATTAATTAATCGAAATTAATCGCATTTTTAATCACATATAAATATTTGACCTGAGAACAGTGAGAAGCAATTTTTTTCACATGGATTTTAGTATACCATTAGGCGCATTCACACCGCAGTACTTTTCCCACAAAGGTTCATGAGAACTTAGTTCATGAGAACTCTTTGAACCTGGGGGAGGATTAGGCAAATGAAGCCGCTGACGTCACTTCTTCTTCTTCTTCTGCTTTGGGTTTACTGGCAGGCCGCAAACCACTTCACGGCGTATACTGCCGCCCAAAGTCCCCGGCCGGAAGTCCCCGGAGTTGGGGACTGGCTTCAGTAGAAGCTGCTGGGAGTCCCAGCAGCTTCAACTGAAGCCTTCCGAGTAAATCGCCAGAACGCCGACACCTCCTCATCTCCACCGCTCCCATGTTTTATTTTGTGTTGCCATAAGTTAGTCTCTCTGCGTTTCTGCGCTGGGCTAATGCTAATAATGCTAATGCTAATAATGCTAATGCGAGGATAATAAAATGGCGGCTTCACAAAACTTTTTGGGAGTTTTACGGGGCGTGGTTTGCAATCCGCCCAGCCAATCAGAAATATAGCTCTTTTCTCACAAGAGAGCCGTACGAAAGTCCCTGCTCTCTAGCAGCTCTCTGCTCTCTAGCAGGGACTTTCGTGGGGGTAAAAAGGTTCTCATGAACTAATTTTAGTACCGGCTCTTTTTGGTGTGAACGCGATAAAAGAGGCTAGCTTCCACGCTAGCTTCCACGCTAGCTGGTATATGTTTTGCATTGAGGTGATACTTGAGGCTTGATGTGCTGCGGTGATATGCGAATTCCTTTTTGCATAATTTGCACACAACCGTGCTCTTATCGACGCTTCCATCCGTCCGTTTTTTAAAACAACATTTCCCACTGTTGTTCACTGTGGTTTGTTGTTGTCTGAAGTCATGAACATTAGTTGGTGCTCCAGTATAATCGGTACGCCTGAAACTCATCCAGTGAGAAACGTTCCGCGGTGCAAAAATAAGTGCGATTAAAATGCGTTAATTTTTTTAACGCGTTAATTTTTGTGTAATTAATTAATCTTAATTAACGCGTTAAAGTCCCGGCCCTACCGTATATATTTACATGGAATAGAAAAATAAAAGGTTTCATCTGTAATTC
Source organism: Gymnodraco acuticeps (assembly GCF_902827175.1). Taxonomy (NCBI): domain Eukaryota; kingdom Metazoa; phylum Chordata; class Actinopteri; order Perciformes; family Bathydraconidae; genus Gymnodraco; species Gymnodraco acuticeps. The sequence goes on from NW_022991885.1 coordinate 385,602, forward strand.
TGTAGTTGCCTGTTGTTAAAGCTCCTTTTCTTCTCAGCTGGTGCTGTTTGGGCTCAGTAACCAGATGGTGGTGACATTTAAGGAAGAGAACACGGCGGCGTTCAAACACCTTTTCCTGCAGGGATTTCAGGACGGAGCTGCTCAGAGCGTGCACACACAGAAGGAGCTCTACAGCCGCATTCACTACGCTGTCCAGCAGGTACACTCATGATTACACAAATACCAATTTATTACACTGTCATTATGTATCAGTCAGTGGTGGAATGTAATGAAACGCCTCCATTGGATTCCTTTGTTTACTTCCGGAAGATAGTGACATCACAAGGTAACACAAGCGCAGCTATTGGCTAGTTCTCCATCACATTGTACGTGATATACGGGGACATCTCTAAGCGGTTAACCAATCACAACAGAGCTAACCAGCTAACCAATCAGAGCAGACTGGGCTTGTTAGGATATAAAGGAACTACAGCACGGTCACATGACTTCACATCACCACCGCTAAGCTAAAGGCGGCTAATGTTGGGCGTGATGACGTTTAGTCGTCTCATTTAGACACTTGTTAGCAACCGCTGTTTTTAAATTCACCAGTGGGGTTTTTACTGACATATTTTATGTCGTAGAACAAAACGTTAATATCTCTTCAACTTGCACAGACCTTTTTATCAGGCAGCTAACACATTCAAAACACATTTAAAAATACATTGACTTAAAGATAAGAGAACAGGACGTGCTGAAATGCCAACTCATTTCCAGGTTTTAGTTCCTGCAGCACTGCCTCATGTTGACTTGTACTCCTCTCTCTCCCCCTGCAGTATATGGCTCTCCCTCAGATCTCTCTTGGTCAGTACGCCTATGTTCTGGGTGCCGGTGAAAATGGAAGTGCGCTGTCCCTCTGCCAGAGGTTCTACAGGAAGGGAACCATCGACCCCTCCAACGACACCTTCGACATCGATCCGCATGTGGACACCGGTAGGAGGAACTTGGTCCTTCTCTCCTTAATGTTCATTGTATCCACTGAGTGGTGCAGGAATGAGTCATACATTCTGAAAGTGGTTCAGCGTTTAGCTTTTCCTTGTTCCCTTGTGTAGTGTTCAATGTTTTTTTGAATGTCTTTTTGTTTGTTACCCACAGACCTTATTTCAGGCTAACATAAGCCAAAGAAATGTTTGTTCTACGACATAAAATATGTCAGTAAATACCCCACTCGTGAATTTAGAAAAGGTGGTTGCTAACAAGTGTCTAAATGAGATGATTAAAAGTCATCACGCCCAACATTAGCCACCTTTAGCTTAGCGATGGTGATGTGAAGTCATGTGACCGTGCTGTAGTTCCTTTATAGCCCAACATTGGCCACCTTTAGCTTAGCAGTGGTGACGTGAAGTCATGTGACCGTGCTGTAGTTCCTTTATAGCCCAACATTAGCCACCTTTAGCTTAGCGGTGGTAACGTGAAGTCATGTGACCGTGCTATAGTTCCTTTATAGCCCAACATTAGCCTCCTTTAGCTTAGCAGTGGTGACGTGAAGTCATGTGACCGTGCTGTAGTTCCTTTATAGCCCAACATTAGCCACCTTTAGCTTAGCAGTGGTGACGTGAAGTCATGTGACCGTGCTGTAGTTCCTTTATAGCCCAACATTAGCCACCTTTAGCTTAGCAGTGGTGACGTGAAGTCATGTGACCGTGTTGTAGTTCCTTTATAGCCCAACATTAGCCTCCTTTAGCTTAGCAGTGGTGACGTGAAGTCATGTGACCGTGCTGTAGTTCCTTTATAGCCCAACATTAGCCACCTTTAGCTTAGCAGTGGTGACGTGAAGTCATGTGACCGTGCTGTAGTTCCTTTATAGTCCAACATTAGCCTCCTTTAGCTTAGCAGTGGTGATGTGAAGTCATGTGACCGTGCTGTAGTTCCTTTATAGCCCAACATTAGCCTCCTTTAGCTTAGCAGTGGTGACGTGAAGTCATGTGACCGTGCTGTAGTTCCTTTATAGTCCAACATTAGCCTCCTTTAGCTTAGCAGTGGTGATGTGAAGTCATGTGACCGTGCTGTAGTTCCTTTATAGCCCAACATTAGCCTCCTTTAGCTTAGCAGTGGTGATGTGAAGTCATGTGACCGTGCTGTAGTTCCTTTATAGCCCAACATTAGCCTCCTTTAGCTTAGCAGTGGTGACGTGAAGTCATGTGACCGTGCTGTAGTTCCTTTATAGTCCAACATTAGCCTCCTTTAGCTTAGCAGTGGTGATGTGAAGTCATGTGACCGTGCTGTAGTTCCTTTATAGCCCAACATTAGCCACCTTTAGCTTAGCAGTGGTGACGTGAAGTCTTGTGACCGTGCTCTAGTTCCTTTACAGTTTAACATGAGCTTTTACTTCAAATATCCTGAAGTGTTAATATGTGGAGATTATCCTGCTGAACAAAACATGTAAGTATCATAAACGTTTGTTTGCCACAGAGATTATTTTCTGCTATATTCCAAAATCCAATGAAAAAAACCCATTGGCTTTTAATGGAGGGAAGCAGGCACATGCTAACTTCAGGGTCAGACGTAAAAATGCGTCATCCCAGCACCACTGTATAAAACAAGTTATTTTTTACTCCAACCAGTATTTTCTCGCCCCTTAAGCACATGATGTCAGTGAGTCATTGTGGTGCTGCTCCATATGTGTCAAGAGTTGCCCTCCTTTCAGAGGCATTAAATAATTCCTACCAAACAATTGCAACACAACATATTTTCTTTCCATTGACTCTACCTCCCAGTTTCCATGCCATGGGAGTGGAGTTATTTGCAAACACCTGCTGATTTGGCACAGATGACTTTTGGCAATGCATGATAGATCTTGTGGGAAAAAAAAGATAAATTAGATAATGATGTCCAATGGGTCAGTTCTGCGTTTGAATGCTGTGAGGAAGTGTAGAAAAGTGGTTTGTGCTTCACGTGATGAGGACAAATTCCCCTTTAACTTCCTCTGATGCTATTTTCTGATCATTTTTTCCCCCAGAATGCATTGGACTGAATCCACCGACCTACAGTGCTGCTCCAGGAAACAGTGACTACAAGAATTTCACTCTCAAGTTTTACAAGTGAGATAATATTCTGCTTCTTTTTTTTACATTAAAATCAAAGAAAGCTGTGTTTTCACGTTAACTGTTGTCATGTTTGTCTCTCTTCAGGCTGATCAATGTCACGATCGATTTCCAGCTGAAGGCCATCAACATTCAGACCATAATAAACAATGAAATCCCCGACTGCTACACCTTTGCTATCATGGTAAACTACCTATCTTTCTGTATTTAAATAAACGATTAAAACATCTTAAGCAAAAGTCTTGAGTTCCAACTGTTACTTAATTAAAAGTAAAAAAGTGTCATCAGCAAACTTTAAAAAGTACATATTTGGCAGAATGGCCCTTTTTAAAATAGTTGTTTTACTATAACATGTTATAATATTCAGTTTTTAATTTCTAAATAATATAAGAGGTTTCTTTATGTTGTAATTTGCATACTTTGTGTACAATTGAGTAGATTAGTAGTACATATACTGTATCATACAAACAGATGTTATATATGTGAATAGTAACTACAAGTGTATATCATTTTATGTAGTGGAGTAAACAGTACAATATTTCTTTCTGAGATGTATCGGTCTAGAGTTATAATTACTAGTGAAAGATGTTTATACTCAACTAAAGTACAAGTACCTCAAATGATACGAAAGTACATGATAGTAGTTGAGTAAATGTACTTAGTTACTGTCCGCCCATCCTGCAGCTCAGATAGAAATCAGGTCTAATGTGTGAATTTGCACGTTGTTTGTTTAAATTAGCAGACCATTGAAACAGGAGTTGAACTGATGAAACGTGTTGTTAAACTCTCATCAGATCGTCATGGACAACAAGGCTCACAGCGGCAAAGTGAAGATCCATCTGCAGAACCAGGCGTCCATCCAGGAGTGCAGAGACCCCAACGTGTCCGGGCACGGTGAGAGAACTGACACATGACTCTCTCAGACACACACTTATCTGGTTCTTAATTTAAGATAAGATAAGATAGAGCTTTATTGTCTCCCTTAGGAGAAATTTGTCTTGGGCATCGAGATAATACACATAAAACATTCAGGTCGATCAGTCATAGATACAGAACAGAGATCACATATCACATGGCAAAGAAATGTAACCGTTTTCTTTATTGTGCGTCTGATTATTTGCCTACAGCGGAGAGTTATGCTCTGGAGTTTTTCGACGTGTGTGTGGCGTTTGTGTGTCTGATGTCTCTGCTGCTGTGCGGACGCTCCGTCCTCAGAGGCGTCCTGCTGCAACACGTAAGACACCAGAACGATTTATGTGTTTATCTTCAGAAGATTCTGCTTTAAACAAACCCATTCTTACTTTAACTTCTAATGTTTGTATACATTTTTGTTGGTGTTTTTGATTGAACATGTTAGCTTATCTTTTATATTTTTTTATCCCAAAATAGAGAAACTGTCACAAACACGCTTTCCCCCAGGACCACACATGTACTCTGATTCAGATTGATATGATCCTCTTTCTCACTTCAGTCAGACTGTGCTCGATATAATAGGTTGATTGAACTCATCCTCCTTCCTCCTCTTCCTCCCCAGGAGTACGTGCAGTTCTTCAAACACAGACTGATCCGCAGGGTGAGCCTTGGAGACCGGATGGAGTTCATCAACGGCTGGTACCTCCTCCTCATCATCAGCGACACCTTCACCATCATCGGCAGCTTCATCAAGATCAGCATCGAGTCCAAGGTAACGTCCTCTCAGAGACATTATCTCTAATCGTTCAGCTCTGCAGTACAGGGCTCAGTTTCTAATGCTGTCCCTGTTTCTGCAGAACTCATCCTCGTACGACATGTGTGGGATCCTGCTGGGAACCTCCACCCTGCTGGTGTGGGTCGGAGTCATCCGCTACTTCAGCTTCTTCCAGAAATACAACGTATGTTAAAGACTTGCTTCAATGCTTTAGATGGTCCTAAAACCATGAAGTGAGTCAGCATTTTAGCACTTTTCTGTTCCCTCATCTCGAAAGTCAGTTTTTAAATGTGTTTTTGGTAGGTTGCATGATATAAGGTCTTTAACGACATCAATTAGGTCAATAAATACCCCCCTGGAGAATGTCTGAAGCTTATATGTTTCTTAAAAACAGAGGTTCCTAACAAGTGTCTAAATGAGACGACTAAACTGCATCATAATGATACAGTAATACATGTTATTTATATAGCGCTTATCCTGGTGCTCAAAGCGCTTTACAAGCAGGTAAAGAAAAAATAACAACAAAAGTTAAAAAGTGCTAAACTAGGTGGAATACGGGCGAGGGGTTAGAGGATTAGGAGTTGAAGGCAAGTGTGAAAAGGTGAGTTTTGAGTGATTGTTTGAATGACCTGCTGAACATTAGCCGCCTTTAGCTTAGCAGTGGTGAGGTGAAGGCATGTGTAGTTCAGTGTAACTTTTTACTTAACTAAGATCATAAAAGTGGTGTTAATGTGTGGAGATTATCCTGCTGGACAAAGCGTGTAAGTATCATTAATGTGTGTTTGCCACGGATCTTATTTTCTACAATATTCCAAAATCCAATGGAAAAATCCCATTGATTTTTCTCAAGGGAACCAGGGAGATGCTGCCTTCCAGGTCAGCCTACAGTACAAATAAAATGTCATCCCTGCTCGACTCTGGCTAAATATATTTTATTCTTTCTTTGTTTGTCACAGATCCTGATTGTGACTCTCAGAGCTGCGTTTCCTAACGTCATCCGCTTCTGTTGCTGCGTAGCGGCCATTTATATGGGCTACTGCTTCTGTGGGTGGGTTGTGCTGGGGCCCTATCATGCCAAGGTACACACACACACACACACACACAAAGAATGAGCAAGCATGAGTCATTCAGACAGTCAGGAAGTCACCATGGCTTAATTCCCATAAACTGCCTCCAGCATGTCATTGTTATAGCTCTGTAAGATTAGTGAGCCAAGGAAAGTGACATGTATTCAGTCAGAGTCATAATAACATGCGATGGATTTAGCTTTTTCTGGTAGAAAGGGAGCAATCCAGCAACAAGTAGAAAGAATAACACTTGCAATAATTGAAACAATACACATAAACAGTTCTTTTTAAATACAAAAGCCATCTTAACACTGCATTTAATAACGTGTGTTCCTGTGTGTGTAGTTCCGCTCCCTGTCCATGGTGTCACAGTGCCTCTTCTCTCTGATCAACGGAGACGACATGTTCGTGACGTTCGCTGCGATGGAGCAGAGCGGCCCTCTGGTGTGGATCTTCAGCCAGGTGTACCTCTACACCTTCATCTCGCTCTTCATCTACATGGTGCTGTCGCTCTTCATCGCCCTCATCACCGGAGCCTACGACACCATCATGGTACGATTTCTGTCAGTCATTCAATCGTTTTCATGCAGTTTTGACCAGGCCCGTGGGAAATTAATTAATTAGTTAGTGCGTTCGCCCCCCACTCAATTTCTTTTTCCAACGTCTCGTGAGTAATGTGCAGTACCGGAGTCCAACAGAGAGGCAGCAGCTGCGCGGCTCCGGCGACTTGACAGTATGAGCGTGCTCCACCAGCACATTGACAATAAAGTTTGTCGAGATACAATTTAGGGAATAAAGTGAAAATGTTGAGAAGAAAATGTACTTGAACAATAAAGTTGAAATACAATTTTTTGAATAAAAATGTCACGTTGAGAATAAAATCAGAATTACCAGAATAAATCAAAAAGTCAAAAATATTGTGGATGAAGTTCAAATATTAAGAATAAAGTAAAAACAAAATGCAAAAAGAATAAAATAACAATAGATTAAGAATAACATGTCTAGAATAAAGTCAAAATATCTAGAATAAACAAAAAATTATGAGAATACAGCAGAAATGTTGGTGAATAAAGTCAAACCGATATGAAAATAGTCATAATGTTGAAAATAAACGTTGCTAACTTTTGAGAATAAGTCTCCTGTAACTAGCATTAGCGTACATAGCTGGACTTGAAATACAAAATAAACCAAAACACATCATCCTCCTCATGTATTTCCTCCTTATGCCTGTCCCTCTTTCTCCTCCTTAGGCTCAAACGAAGGAGCAGGTCCGAGTCAGCGCTCTGCACCAGTTCATCTCCGAGTGCAACGACACACCGAGCTCCGGGAAGTTCAGAGGACCAGAAGGATCCTCGTGTTCCTTCCTCTGCTGCTGCTGCTGTGAGTGAGGAGGAGGAGGAGGAGGAGGAGAGGAGGAGGAGGAGGAGGAGGAGGAGGAGGAGGAGGAGAGGAGGAGGAGAGGAGGAGGAGAGGAGGAGGAGAGGAGGAGGAGGAGGAGGAGGAGGAGGAGGAGGAGGAGGAGGAGGAGGAGGAGGAGGAGGAGGAGGAGGAGGAGGAGGAGGAGGAGGAGGAGGAGGAGGAGGAGGAGGAGGAGGAGGAGGAGGAGGAGGAGGAGGAGGAGGAGGAGGAGGAGGAGGAGGAGGAGGAGGAGGAGGAGGAGGAGGAGGAGGAGGAGGAGGAGGAGGAGGAGGGTCTGTGGCCTAGCATTACTATACTTGTGGGGACCTAAATCTGTTTGCACAGCCACGTGTGGGGACTCGCCTCCCTTATGGGGACAAATTGGAGGTCCCCATGAGGGGAATCATTAATTTTAGGGTGAAGACTTGGTTAGGGTAAGGGTTAGGGTTAGGCATGTGTTAAGGTTAGGATAAGTCTCCAGGAAATGCATGTAAGTCAATGTAATGTCCCCTGAAGTGATGTATACATGGTTTGTGTGTTAAAAGCACTATATTTCCTGTGACAGCTTCAAACACCCAGCAGGGACTCTGAATGCGTCGATAGAGAGAAGCGACTGACCTTGAACACTCTATCCTTTGCTGTCTGAAATTGTTGCATTTCGATTTGTCCGGGAACGCCTGAACGCACCGCACACAGGCCCAATTACCTGCTCGGGCTTTTGTACTATATGAATAATTTATGGTCTCTTTGTGAAATGTCAGTTTGTCAGAGCTTTGATGACTACAAGAATAATGCCAGTAAACATATTCATCGCTGTAGAGTGGACGCACATTTCCACCGGAACACACACAGCGGTTTATCATCATTTCAGTGTCCACACGCCTTTACAATATGTAAATATGTGTCTGAATCTTCATAGGGATTATTAACCGCTGTGACTTTAGCTTCTCCAACCATTTCACTTTCAAGGTTGTTGTTCCTCCTCTTTTTTCTTATTCTTCGCTCTGTTCTCATCCTCCTCTGGCTGGAGGAGGAAGATGATGGTTTCACCAGGAAGGACCAGTCATCATCAATATGTATGAAGTGTTATTGCTGTTAAGAGCCAGGTGACTAATGCACTGAGAGACTCTGCAGTGCTCTGTGCAAGGCAGCTGTCTTGTCAATTTTAACCAATGAGCTAGAAGTTTAAAGGGAAACTTAATTCGCAAAAATACCTTTTTCTATATCAATAACTCGCAGTGAAAACTTTATCACATGGCTCCACAATGAGCAAAGAATCCAAAATACAGAGACGTTTCTTAGTTTAATGAAGAAAATGCGTTTCAAACAGAAAAATGATATCAAAACATCCATTTAAAACTCTCACACAATTTGTGGAGTTTAATCCCAGTCCGATGTATCTATTCGTATGCTCATTACTTACCAAATATATACGTCTTGTCTAAAATATTACTATTTAAAACACTTTTTAATGAGCAGTGTCACACTTGCTAAGTCGCGCTATGCTTCCCTCTAAAGGTTTTAGTCTAAATGAATGTGTTTGTGAAGTAGTCAGCATACAACGTCGACTGTTTTGATAGTTTTGCTGTTAAATCTGCATCCGTTTAGATCAATTCATTAAGAGTTTTGGGGATCCTTTGTTCATCTTGGAGGAATTTGAGAAAAAGCTAAATATGTTCTTAGGTTTCAAGGTAACACTAGGTAATTCAATGATGAACAATGATCATTTTGTAGGTGAAATATTCCCTTAAGTGAATTTTAACCAAGTATGTACAGTATGTGTTTAGGCTTTGTAGCGTAATACGTTGACATGTTAGGGAGTTATATTATATATAATATCCAATCAATCCAATCCACTTTATTTATATAGCACAGTTTAAAAACGGAGGGTTTGCCAACGTGCTTCACAAGGAACATAACATTATAATAAAATATAATATTACACGAATAGATAAAAGGCACACATAAGAAAAGATAAAAAGCACACATAAGAATACATACAAGGCACATAGAGGCTATGGACAGACAGTAAAAGCATACAAATAGGTAAGACATAGCTCAGACTGACTGGTAAGCGAGGGAAAAGAGGTGGGTCTTTAGGCGGGACTTCAAAGCTTCAAGAGTGGGCGACAATTTTACATGAGGGGGCAGGTCGTTCCAGAGCCCGGGGGCTACCGATGAGAACGCTCGGTCTCCCCTGGTCTTTTTCTTTGTTTTTGGGACTATCAGCCGCAGCTGATCAGCCGACCTCAAAGCCCTTGAAGCCTGTTTGAAAGCTTAATAGCTCTTTTATATTATCTGTAAATGAAAAAGGGTATTTCTGCAAACAAGCAATTCTTCATTTCACCTTTTTTTCCTTCAGGCTCATAAAGGGCGCTGTTTAATGGAAAAGAGACGTTCACTGCACAAAATGTTTCAGGACTAAAAGGTGTATTAAATTATTGTTATGCTAACTTATATGAATGACTTTTGTTTACAATCACAACACGTGTTTACGCTTTATGAATGTTTATTTACACTTCATTAAGACTGATTCACTTGATTTCAATGTGTCACTTTGGTTTTATGTTAATAGTGTTTTTATTTAAAGCTGCTTTCTTATATTTGTTATGCTGTCTTAATTATTTTTTATTGTTATTATTTGAGTATTAGTTTCTGTATAGGAGTACAAGTTTTAATGATAATTTTTATGAATTATGTTCTGTAAAGCTGCTGCCATCTGAATGAAAACATTTCAAGTCAAATAAACTGGAAAGACTTCAAAATGGTGTCTAAAGGCCGGTGTTTTGATATTTATTTATTCTTTATCACAGCAGACACATTGTATTCCGGTTTTAAAAGTCAGATGCTCACTAAAATGTCATGTCAGTGGTATATAGAGATAACGCGCTGCATTCAAGTGCTCTTCAGATTGTCCTCTTTTCTGAATTGAGAAGTCGATCCTGATACTTCTGTGTGTTTGTGAGTAATATGGGAACAACCACAGACTTTATAGGAAAAAAACAACACGCTTTTTTTTGCTTCAACAGTTTAAACACATGTTGATAGCTGCTTCCAGTATTTTGGTTGACTTGATACAAGTCTGCTAAAACAGAAAGAAGGTTCTTATCCGAGATGTTGTCCCAGATGTGTTGCTTTCTCACAAAGGCCTGTCTACGTGGACTACTACTACCTGTTCTGTATCTGATAGCATATTAAAAATGACATGAGCAAAAAATGTACATTCAATACAGGAATAATTAAAATGTCCTTACCATCAACCCAACATCAACTTGCGTAGTTAATCTATAAACTACAGTTTAACATGATTCCATGTCACTTCCGCTAAGCTAAAGTTTGCTAATGTTGGGCCTGATGACGTTTAGTCGTCTCATTTAAACTTGTTGGCAACCTTTGTTTTTAAATTCACCAGTGGGGTATTTACTGACGTATTTTATATCGTAGAACAAAATCGTAATCTCTTAAACCAAAAACATATTAAATAAATCCTTGCCTTCAAGCAAGAGAACATAAAGCGCTAAAATGATGGTACGGTACGTCCACATGGCAGCATTGCGTACTTCAACGGAGACGCTTCCCATTCGTCACGCTTTGCCGAACTGCATTGTGGTTCCGTCGCGTCGCTTTGCCTCCGTTGCTCGTTGCTTCGACGGAAGCACCAGCCAATCAAATCATATGCCAGTACAATCTCTAGCCAATCAAACCGCGTGCTTGTGTGTCCGGGGCGGGAGATTCATGTGATTGGTTGTTGGTTGCGCTTTGCTCCCACAATGCAGTTCGGTGAAGCGTGACGTCACCCCATTCAAAGTGAATGGGCAGAAACGTTGAAGCTTCAACGCACGCCGCCGTGTGTAGGGGCCGTAGAGCATGAGCCCTTAGTGTGTTGTGTTAGTCTGTCACCACTAGAGGGAGAAAGCAGCCTCTGTCTGCGGACACCAACCAGCCAATCACAGGAAATCAATACAACCTTGAGCCAAGACTAATATAAGGAAATGCTGCTGTGAAGCTAAAACCTAATGGGGAGGAGAGGAGTGGCGAGACAATAAGAGAGGGAGCGGTTTGCTGCCTTCATTAAAGATGAATAACGCTGACTAAGTTAAGTGCTTAACCTTCTGGTCTACCATTACCAGAAACTGCTTCTCAAGGTTAACGAGTCAGACGGAGAAAAATATGCAAATGGTGAAAATTAGAGGAAATTAGAGGGGAGGATGAAGGCAGATGTGCACACTCACTCCTCTCAGTGTGGAGGAGTAGCACGGCTGTCCAATATCCTCTGTACCTGCATGAATTATTTACTCCAGGATGCTGCCAGGGGCGAAGCACTCAGACTGACAGGAAGTGGGTAGCCTTCAGGGTAAAGCTGATTAAAAAGTCCCTTAGAGAAAACCTCCAGTCAGGCAGTTTCCTAGTTAACTGCAGTCCCATGCAACTCATCATATATGAAGTAGTATAGAGCAGTATTACCACCCGCACAATTAATTGAAGGCATCTGTAATTATTCTTTAGTAATGTGATCATATACAGTAGGCCTTTACGTTTCTAAAATTGGTCATTCTGCATAATCTGTCTGTTATGTTTACTTTTGATACTTTAAGTGTATTTGAATGCTCATAATGTATGGTGGCCGACAAGTGCAAACGTGCTACAACGACCCAAAACATTTCCATTAGGAAAACGATGCAAATGAAGAAACAATGGTTAAAAATGTGACATGAAATTCTTAGGGGAAATAAAAGTGTTACAGTACATGGACTTCCTGTTTGTTTAAAAAAAGAGGCGGACCCAACTGTTTTTTTTTTGTTGCTTATGTTTTGATGAGCTCCTTTTCCTCCTCAGCCTCAGGCACTAAGAATAATGTTACCACGAAACAAGCTGCGTTCAATAACTGTCTCCACACCATTTGGGTACATAACCAGAAAAAATATACAGCAGGTGTTTTATCTGCATTTTCATTCAGATCATCATATTCCCTGCAGAACAAACATGCATGAGATACCGACAATGGTTCTTTATTTATGAGATTCACTCGTGCTCTTGTATGTTAAACCGTTCTTCTTCACGTGTTTCCTGCTGGGACTACTGCAGCTTTCTGCATGTTAACGAAGTGCTATGCTGGCATGTTCTGCTCTTCAGGGAGTCCATGCTGTGCAGAAGCATCACTGCACCCAAGCCTGTATCCTCTTCCTTTTTCCATTTACTCACATACCCTATTTATGAATTAATTGATGTATAATAGTTGTGGTTTTAGAGTGTTTAAAGTGTTATGCAAAGTCAAATCTTACATGCATGTTGAGGCTAATTGTGGTTACAGGGTTTCTATAAAGAGGTGCACCCAGAATTTAGCATAAAGCTAATGGTATTTTTCCATTGGATTTCAGAATATTGCAGAAAAGGAGATTTGTGGCAAACACACGTTTATAATGCTAACACGTTTTGTTCAGCAGGATAATCTCCACCACTTTTATTGGTAAAGCAACATATTCCAAGAAGTAAAAGCTAACATTTGGCTATAAAGGAACTACAGCATGGTCACATGACTTCACTTCACCGCCACTAAGCTAATGGCGGCTAATGTTGGGCTATAAAGGAACTACAGCACGGTCACATGACTTCACCACCGCTAAGCTAAAGGTGGCTAATGTTGGGCTATAAAGGAACTAAAGCACGGTCACATGACTTCACAACACCACCGCTAAGCTAAAGGTGGCTAATGTTGGGCTATAAAGGAACTAAAGCACGGTCACATGACTTCACAACACCACCGCTAAGCTAAAGGTGGCTAATGTTGGGCTATAACATTACATTACATTGCATTTAGCTGACGCTTTTATCCAAAGCGACTTACAATAAGTACATTCGACCAGGAAGACACAACCTTGATGAAAACAGAATCATATAAGTACATCAGGTTTCATAGAGCCAAAACATTTCAAGTGCTACTCAACTGGCTTTAGATAAGCCAGTCCTTTATCAGTATATAAGGGCTTTGTTAAAAGTTCTATCGCTCGAAGTGGAGTCGAAAGAGATGAGTTTTCAGTCTGCGCCGGAAGATGTGCGAGCTATCTGCTGTCCTGATGTCAATGGGGAGCTCATTCCACCATCTTGGAGCCAGGATAGCAAACCCACGTGTTTTTGCCAATGGGAACTTGGGTCCCCCTCGCAGCGAGGGCGCAGCGAGTCGTTTGGCTGATGCAGAGCGTAGTGCACGCGCTGGGGTGTACGGTTTAACCATGTCCTGGATGTACGAAGGGCCAGATCCAGCATGGTAAGCAAGTACCAGTGTCTTGAAGTGGATTCTAGCAGTTACCGGAAGCCAGTGAAGGGAGCGGAGGAGCGGAGTGGTGTGGGAAAATTTAGGTCGGTTGAAGACCAGACGAGCCGCTGCATTCTGGATGAGCTGCAGAGGTCGGATGGCACATGCAGGTAGACCAGCCAGGAGGGAGTTGCAGTAGTCTAGGCGTGAGATGACGAGAGCCTGGACCAGAACCTGCGTCACTTTCTGTGTCAGCTGGGGACGTATCTTCCTGATGTTGTAAAGCGTGTATCGGCAGCAGCGGGTTGTAGCAGCAATGTTTGCAGTGAAGGACAGTTTGTTATCTAGGATCACACCCAGATTCCTTGCAGTCTGAGTCGGGGAAACAACTGAGGTGCCGATGTTGATTGTTAGGTCAAGAGTGGGACAATCTTTTCCCGGAAGGAAGAGCAGCTCAGTCTTGTCAAGGTTGAGCTTGAGGTGATGAGCAGACATTCACTGAGAGATGTCAGCTAGACAAGCAGAGATGCGTGCGACGACCTGGGTCTCTGAGCGGGGAAAGGACAGAATTAATTGGGTGTCGTCAGCGTAGCAGTGGTATGAAAAACCATGCGGGCTAATGACTGATCCGAGCGAGTTTGTGTACAGGGAGAAGAGGAGGGGACCAAGAACAGAGCCCCGAGGGACCCCTGTAGTTAATTGACAAGGGTCGGACTCAGACCCTCTCCAAGTCACCCTGTAGGTACGGTCTTTCAGATATGAGGTGAGGAGGGAAAGTGCAGAGCCTGAAACTCCAAGTTTTTGGAGAGTGCGAAGGAGGATCTGATGATTCACCGTGTCGAATGCAGCAGACAGGTCCAACAGGATGATGACAGAGGAGAGGGATACAGTTTTGGCAGTGTGCAGTTCTTCCGTGACAGCAATGAGAGCAGTTTCTGTGGAGTGGCCTGCCTTGAAACCAGACTGGTGCGGATCCAGAAGGTTATTCTGATGGAGATAACAGGAGAGTTGTTTAAAGACAGCGCGTTCAAGTGATTTAGACAGGAACGGGAGGAGAGAGACAGGCCTGTAGTTTATAACATCAGACGGGTTGAGAGTAGGTTTCTTTAGGAGAGGGTTTACTCTTGCCTCCTTGAGACTGTTTGGAAAGTGACCAGAAGTTAGAGAAGTGTTGATGAAATGGGTGAGAAACGGTAGAATATCAGGAGCGATAGTCTGAAGGAGGTTTGAAGGGATAGGGTCCAGAGGACAGGTGGTAGGGCGGGCAGAGGTAATGAGGGTAAGAACCTCACTTGGAGAGAGAGGGGAAAAGGAGGTTAGTGTGTTGGTGGAAGGAGGGTCTGGTGACCCAGCGGTGAGTAAAGGTGAGTCAGAAAAAGAAGAGCGAATATCATCAACCTTTTTTTCAAAGTGGGTAACAAAGTCGCTTGGCAGAAGTGAGGAGGGGGGAGGGGCTTTTGGAGGGTCCAAGAGGGTGGAGAAGATGGAAAATAGTTTTTTCGGATTGGAATAGGAAGATTGGATCTTATCTTGAAAGAAAGTGCTTTTTGCCTGAGAGATCGAAGCAGAGAAAGAGGAGAGGAGAGCCTGATAGGTTAGGAGGTCGTCACGGTGTTTAGATTTCCACCGTTTCCGCTCTGCTGCCCTAAGGACGGTTCTATTAGCACGCAGTGCATCATTTAGCCAGGGAGCAGGAGGGGACTGACGAGCCTGCCGAGATGTGAGAGGACAGAGAGAGTCCAGAGTGGATGAGAGAGTAGAGAGGAGAGATTCTGCAGCAGAGTTTGAAGGCAGGAGTTGGAACGAGTCAGAGGAAGGGAGGGCTGAGAGCACCGACGAGGCAAAGGTAGAGGGGGAGAGGGAACGAAGGTTACGGCGGACAAGTGCAGGATGAGAAGAGATTAGTTTGTTATGTTTGGAAAGGGGTAGAGAGAATGAAATGAAGAAGTGATCGGATGTGTGGAGCGGGTTTACAGAGAGGTTAGAAGTAGCGCAGTTCCTTGAGAATATGAGATCAAGGACATTGCCAGCATTATGAGTCGGTGGGGACGGAGACAGTGAGAAAGCAAAGGCGGTTAACAGGGATGTTAGTTCGTTTATCTTCGCCGTCTGGAGGTTGAAGTCTCCGAGAAGTACAGCGGGAGGGCCAGTTTCAGGGATGTGTATAAAGGAACTAAAGCACGGTCACATGACTTCACATCACCACCGCTAAGCTAAAGGTGGCTAATGTTGGGTTATAAAGGAACTACAGCACGGTCACATGACTTCACATCACCACCGCTAAGCTAAAGGTGGCTAATGTTGGGCTATAAAGGAACTAAAGCACGGTCACATGACTTCACATCACCACCACTGAGCTAAAGGTGGCTAATGTTGGGCTATAAAGGAACTACAGCACGGTCACATGACTTCGCGTCACCACCGCTAAGCTAAAGGTGGCTAATGTTGGGCTATAAAGGAACTACAGCACGGTCACATGACTTCGCGTCACCACCGCTAAGCTAATGGCGGCTAATGTTGGGCGTGATGACGTTTAGTCGTCTCATTTAGACACTTGTTAGTAACCGCTGTTTTTAAATCCACCAGTGGGGTAGCTTATGTTAATCACAGAAGGTAACCGAAACACACAAAAAAAACACTGATTTCAAGACGAGGGAACCAAGATGTGCTAAAATGCTGTCTCATTTCTGGGTTTTAGGACTCATTTCTGCACCACCCTTATAATGTAGCATATACCTTCAGTTTCTGATGAGATGGGTGTGCCTGGCATCTGCTTTCTTGTGTGGTTTGGCTCACTAGCAGGAGTGAATTCAGTCTCTACATGCTGGAATACATCGAATGAGTGCATGCCTATAGCTGCCACTTATTAAATAAGTAATGTGTGTGTCAAGAGGTGGCAGACCCCTGACTGGGCGCCATGTTTTGGGGGGCTTCTTGACTGTGTGCCAGCCTTTTTGTGCCATAGCTGCCCCCAGCTGGATTGTATTGGGGGGGGGGGGGGGTACAATGAGATTAATAACAGGGTCTGTGCAGCACCCAGCCCAGCCTCTTCCTGTCTCCGCTGCCGGCTGCATAACACTGCCCATGTGAAAAACAAACACCTTCCTCTCTTTGTTGGTCGACCATGCCAATACGTCCATCACCCCCCCTCCGGAGTCCCACCCTCTTCCTGGTCTCCTTCCACGTCTTTCACACACTTGAACACACACCTGCATGTGATCACGTGTTCACACAATGTAGGGGAAGACACACAGCTTTAATTTTGACTACATGTTTCTGATCAACTGTTTGAATTACCTTGTATAATCCTGCATATACTTATATTTAAGTATTCAGAAAGAGAGACAAGTGGCTCCAACTAACATTATTTTCATCAAACAATCTGCTCATTATGTTAGCTATTGATCGGTTGGTCTAAAAAATGTCATCCCAGTTTCTCAAAGTCCAAGTTGATGATTTGAAATGTCTTCTTTTGTTAGTTCAAACACAAAGAAATGTACTTTAATGTGATATAAAACTAAGAAAAGCTATAGATACCTTCCTCTCTTTGTTGTGTCTGGTCGACCCTGCCAATACGTCTATCACCCCCCCTCCAGAGTCCCACCCTCTTCCTGGTCTCCTTCCACATCTTTCACACACTTGAACACACACCTGCACACACTCAGTATCACCATGTGTTCACACAATGAAGGTAATGACACACTCAATGTGGTCTATTCAACTGTTTGCTTGATTAATCCTGCATATATTTATGGTTCATCTATTAATATGAATCAATCAAATGTATATGGTCCAATATTACAGATTACAAATTTGCCTCAGGTTGTTTTACAGTGTGCACAGCATGAACTTCCTTCTGTATTTAGACCCACGCATCACAAAAAACAGACGTGCATGTTGTGTGAATACAATCGCAATAGAGACAAATCCAAATGACAAAAAACATGTTATGATTCAAAGGAAAGACGAGGGCTGCCTGCATCTAATAATAATTTCCCAACCATTTTAAAATAGAATCCATGTTTTTATTTGCTGATTATTTTCTGTCAATCTACTTGTCTATTAGTCCACTATAGTTGCAGATATGTTGTTAAAAGTTAGATCCAGAAAGCTGATCCACTTCAGAGCATCACAAACCTAACTTCCTTTTTAAATATGACTGAGAAAGATGAAGAGAGACCAACATGTTTTTATGCAATCGGGTGCTCTGCATGTTTTGGGGTTTTGTGCAACACATTTCCCCTTGAAGCTCAACCAAATCTCCCATCTCCAGACAGCAGACAGACAGACAGACAGACAGACAGACAGACAGACAGACAGACAGACAGACAGACAGACAGACAGACAGACAGACAGACAGACAGACAGACAGACAGACAGACAGACAGACAGACAGACAGACAGACAGACAGACAGACAGACAGACAGACAGACAGATACACACACACACAGATACACACACAGATACAGAAACACAGACAGCATGCCCACCCAGACTGTCTCTGATGAAAAGCCTGCAGAAACAAAAGCTTGTAAGCCATGAAACAATGCTCCCTTCAATGTCTCACTGTGACTGAGGGAAAACACACAATTCACCCTAAAGAAGCTCACTGTCTGCTGCTCACTGCTGTCTTCATTTCTTGTTGGCGAGCTCAACCCTTTTAATCCGTTTCTCTCAATATCATCTCTGTTTACTCAGCCTGTGCCACTCTGAACGGGCAGCAGGTGCACGTGTTCAACTGCTTTCACTCTTTAAGGCCGCTGCAGGAAACATGACTCTTAAACTATATTAGAATCATTTAGATTTACTTTATTGATCCCAAATTGGAAAATTATTTTGGTACAGAAGCATAAAGCATTTCAAATGAGTTAAACGTAGGCTAATATATAAAATAACATTAACTGTGTACATATCAACATTAGAAACCTGTATATCCATAGAGTATTTATACAATTTGCTATACTATTACAAAATAGGTTAAAATACACTGTAATAGACCAACCGACTGCATATTGTAATGTATTCATGAGTTTTGCAAGTCTGATAGACACAGAAACAAATGTTTGTATGTCTATAGAATACCTAAAATACACAAAATATACAGAATAAGTTAGAATACACTGTAACAGACCAACATACAAAAATAGAAACATATTGTACTGTACATAAAATATGCAACTGCAAAAGACAGACAATTAGCAATACGTTACTTATTTTGTATGTAATAGTAACATTTTGGAATTAACTTTAATTTGGCTAGAATCAACACGTTTGAAAATGTGTTCACAGATTTGAAATTCCATGATGCAACAGTCAGACTGAAGGCAGACAATGCCTGCAACTTGATGCATGTGGGGCAGCAGTAATGCACCGTTACAGAGTGTGTATGAGTGTGTGTGTGTGTGTGTGTGTGTGTGTGTGTGGTGTGTGTGTGTGTGTGTGTGTGTGTGTGTGTATGTGTGCAGTGGGGCATGGAGAAAGGCAAAAAAGGGTTTGAAGAGGAGAGAAAAGGGGTGCCGGGGCCAATAGGAGGGAGGGAGGGAGGGAGGGAGGACAACAGACAGCCGGGGACAACAGGGGTGAGGGAGCATGGTGACTTGCATGAGGTGACATCATCCTTGATTTGAATAATCCCCCGGGCTGGGAGGCGATTGGCTGCATTTGGAAAGCAGAGTTGCCCTGCTATTCGCTATTCACCCCTTTCAATTTCAGGGTGCCTTCAAGGACCCGCAGCAGCCTCCTATTTCTGAGGATGTACTGTAAAAAGAGTTTTCTTGACTTGTGTTTTTATTATTTACAAAGGTAGGCCTATGTGTTGCTGTGTTTATGTCTTGTAATGTTGGTTTAGCATTGTTTGTTTTGATGTGCCAGATATTGCCACACCAGAGAAAATAAGCAAAGCAAACACTCCACCCTGTATTCATTAACTTCCTTGTCAAAATACTGATGGTGTTTACCAACTCTATGAAAATAATGCGAATAAGAGCAGCGTTTGCCCGTTTGAAGAGACCAAATATTTTTATTTCGTTATTAATTTAGAAATGTATTTAGATTTATTATTTTAATCTTGTCACACAGGACTAACCCACTTGGCAGGGCGGATCCTGACTATACAACGACGTCTTTGATGTTAGACATAGCTGGGTCATTCTACAGAAAAGGTGGAAGTGCTGTCACTTACTTTTGCAGACACCAAAATACATGACGTTGACCTAATACTCACATTCATTATATATGTTGAATAAATAGAGATTGTCTTTGCAATGGTACTAAATAAAAAATAAATAAAAAATGGTTTTATACGTAAATTGCAATTTATTTAAAATGTCAAGTTCAAGGAACTGCCTTGTCACTTTGATCATACATGGAAGTGGAGCCTATAGTGTTAATTTAAAAGATTTTTTTTTCAATAAATAAATCTAATTTATATTACATAACATTACAAGCATTAAATATAACACTGAAATGGTAAAAAAAAACGCTAATTATTATTAATAATATCAAATAAATGTCAGTCACCCAAAATTACGTCATTGGTGTTACTGCTACACAAAACGCTTTTATTTTGAAATAATGTACTGTCACTGAAGTGCCTCCTGTAACAAGAGATCATTTGAGGCAGTGCAGTGGACAAAGACATAAGGAAAGTCAGATACTTCTTACTTTGTTTGTTAAAGGTATCATTTTATCTTCAGATTTTACATGCGTCTTTCAAGTCTGTCATTAGTGTTACTCATTGCATAGCCCTAGGGGTGAACATTTGAATGGGAAAATGTATTGTATTGAAGAGTTAAACGATTTTGATATTGACTGAAGCCATTTGGTCTGACACATTGCAGCCATTTTGTTAAAATGGTAGTGTTTTCTCCAAATTGTCACTGGTGTTACTCTTCTTCCTGGTAACACGTAACACCAGTGACATTCCTATACAAATAAGCTTTGTATAAAGTATAAAAATAATAACAATAATACAAATATTTTAAGCTCTACTTGTTGTGGATTCATCAAGTTAAGAGTTAGTTATTGCTATTTAACAGGTTTTAGATGTTTTTAGAAGGAATATATTTCAGCAGATTTGTATCACCCAGATTCCACCTTTTCTGTAGAATGACCCAGCTACACTTGTCAAACAGGTGTAAATGATAACATTGAAAAACCACAGCGTTCCTTTTAGGTATGCCAGTACCTGTGTACACGGCTGCAATTAACCTGCTATGGATTCCCAATGACTAACACCCTGTCCTTCCACTGTGCACGTTATCGCATGGCATCTTTAGCATTGAGCTTAGTGAGGCCCTATTAGGTTTCCCTTTCCTGTAGTGTGTTCTATAGGTTTGTGTGCATGTAAACAGTCTGCAAAAGGCTAAAATATATACCAGTATGTGAAAAATAAAGACTTTTTAAAACATTAAAACATGGAAACATGTCACAATTTAGGCACATGACACAAATATTAACCTACACATTTGCATAATAGTGTCCCTACCCCTTCAAGATACAAGTTACTCCTGTCTAGAATGAATAATACTTCACTTGAGTAAATGGTTTACATATTTCTAAACACATTTGCAATTAAAAGGTTACTGATTAGGGCTGATTGTGTACACTCTGCATGTAGGCCTAATGGTTCAAGCTATAAACAGGCATTAAATGTATTTTCTTTATATTCGAAATACAAACGGTTTATTGATTGATAAATGGCTAATAATAATGGAAACTGATATTTCTTTGCCAGGGCCAGTTACTCCCTTCAGTCAATAGTTGTTGCCTGGCAACTGTTCTAACCCAAGTTATCCTGTCACAAAAACCTTCCTTTAAAAGTTTTATTAAGGATCAAAAAAGATAAATCGTGTTAATTATCAAACTTAAAAGCTGCTGGTAAGTGGATTTTGTTACCTATATTAAACAGAGGAAGTAATTATGCTAGGCTAAGCTAACTAGCTCTAGTCTAGGGTATAACGTTAGCTCATTGTTTAGCTTAATGCTAGTTACCTAACCGTTAATGGTATCAATTTCAAACCGGGGGAAAACTTTCATGAAGAACGTGATTTGTTATTTACCAAGGATGTGTTGCTAATACCTTATAGTAAGTAGGAAATACATATAAGTATAAAGTAATGATAGGCTTGTTTTAAATATAGGTCAAACAATGATTTAATTTACTCTCAAACTGAGTCAGCCAGGTATATTTGTGTGGATGATGACGTCTTTAATAAGTAAACGTATCATTTTTCCGATGTTCCCTGCTTGCACCTGAAGGCAGCTCACTCCTCTCCTCCGCCTGTCCATCACCGCTCTACTATCGTAAGTGTGTGTGTGTGGTGTGTGTGTGTGTGTGTGTGTGTGTGTGTGTGTGTGTGTGTGTGTGTGTGTGTGTGTGTGGTGTGTGTGTGTGTGTGTGTGTGTGTGTGTGTGTGTGTGTGTGTGTGTGATAGAGCGTCATTCTCCTCCTTTCTTCCTTTCACTGAACGCTCATCACTTGTGAGCCGCGGCGCACTGAAACACCCCGAAGTTTCTACTACTTCTCCGGCTTAATCCAGCTCCACTCTCCGGCTAAATTCCCTTCCCTTTCTCCCGGTTTTTATTCCTCCCTTCATCCTCGACTTTCCGGAGGATTCAGCCGGGGTGTGCTGCCTGCTAACACTGGGCGTAGCTGGGTAGGATTGTGTGCTAGCTCGCCTCTGCACCGACTGGTAAGTAAAGGGCGAGATTTGTCTTAGCATTTTGAGCTAACAGGCTAACGTCAGTTTTTAAAACGGCTTATTAACGGTTATTTAAAATGAACGCTCTATGTGTCGACCGTTAATAAACGTTGAGCTGTACCAACCGTTAACACGTTATAACACTTAACAACGCATAGATAAGTGTTGTGTCTTTGTGTGGATGCATATTTATGTTAAAAATGTCTAAAATGTGCTTTTTTGGGTGTTTTTTGTTGCTCTGATTCCTTCCCCGGTGAAAGGGGTCGATGGGGCGGTGTCTCAACACATCAGCTCTGTTGTCTAACCAAAAACCAGGGTTGGAAGGGGTACTTTATAAATGTAATCCATTATAATTCCTAGTAATTTGTAAAAAGAAAAATGTAATCTAAGTATCAAAATATAGTAAAATACCTGATTACTTTCTTTTGGATTACCTCAATATGAAATGCAATGCAATTAAATCCAAGAGAAAATAAATATCAATATCTTTTTACTTGAGTGTATTATGTAAGACAGAACAATGTAACCTTAGAAAAGAAGATATCTAGGATCAAAAATGATTTTATTTATAGGAAAACCTGCCTTTCATTAAGCAAAAAAACAGAAATATTCACACCTGATATACATAATAGCCTACAGAACAGTACAGCTTACAAAGAAGAAATAAAATCTGATCCATTTACGACAAACTAAATATGCTCTTTATAGTTTTTTACTAACATTGTAATCCTGCTAGTAATCCCCAATTTTTAGAAATGTAATCTGATTATTTTATGTAACTGTAAGGGGATACCTTTTTTTGTATCCTCATGACGTAATCCATTACTCCTCAAGCATGCCTAAAACCCACACAATGTTTCCTTTTATGCTTCGTTTTCATATACAGAATCCCTCGTTGTGAACCCATTTTGTCTGCTTTCCCTCCCCTCCCTAAACTTTTTGTTCTTATCTCCCCTCCTTCTCCATCCTCCATCGCGGATGCCCATTGTTCTGAGAAGTGGTGCTGAGAAATGTCTCAGTCGCCTCAGGGGGGCAAGCATGCACATTTAGGGGCTAATCATTTAGCAGATGCCCACTTAGGTTTCATGTCAATTAAACCCAATAACTGAGGGGGCATTTGTGGCATGATTCCTTGAGACTCTCGGAGGCAAGCTAAAATATCGCAAAGATTTAAGATGGCATGTAATCAGATGTGATTAATGTCACCCCTTAAAAAATGATCAGCTATTGTGAAGTGAAGTCAGGCGGCCCCTTCGCTGCCCCTCTTTTTCTGAGAGTGAGAAGACGGATCACACTCCCCTTTTGTAGAACAATGGCGAGGAGAAGAAACACTGCCAGCTCCCAAAGTCTGGCCAAAAGCATTTCATAAACATGCAAGCTCTGAAAATCTTCAACCACCGTTATTTTCCTCGGCTGCACACAGAAGTCTAAATTGTCTTTCGCTTTGTTGCGGCTCAATAATGTGAAATGTAGAAGGCTCGTCGGCTTGGAGACACTCCAGGACTCTTAAGTCAGAGGTGGGCTAAGCCATCAACTAGTCCCCCCCCCTTCGGATGAGAGAATGGCTGACTCACAATGTTGGTAGATGAGGCAGGGAAATGGAGGACAAGCAGTCAATGCATAAAATGAAATTACATTTAGCTGCCATTAAAAACGGCAGTCTGTTTTTATAAAGTTATTTAAGACTGACTTAAAGGGATTAATGCAGGATGTGGATTACTGCCCGAGGCCGATTATTGTGATTGTGAAAAAGCAGAAAATTACAATAATCTCCTTGTCCTTCTGCATTTACATGTTTGTCTTCCTTGTTGTTCGTGGGTTTCTAAAAAAGGATGCATGACTTTGTCTCCTGTCATTAGCAGATCTGCTCTGTTGGAGACAGAATGACGGCTGAGTGTCTCAGACTCATCATCGCTATAAAAAGGAGAAGGCATTGTGTCTGGAACAGTCCTACATAAGCACAGGGAGCAGACATTCAAACATGTAGCTGCTTATTCTGAAACTGTGCTTAAGGAAGTCAATGAATGGTTGTAAAACTATAGTCAAGCAGCACATTTGATTAGTTTAATAGTAGATTGTTAAACAAACCGATGATATCTTAATCATTTTGCTTACAGGTTCGCTAATGCAAAAAGATGTTTGTTTATATTGGATTTATGGGTACCACTTTACAATAACACTACCCTTATAAAGGGCTTATAATTAGGTTATGAGTTAGGTTGTAAACACTTTATGAATCAATAAGAACCATTTATAAACCAGTTCTAACATACGTCAACACAGGCTCACTATTTGGCAAGATGACTAAGCCTTATATTGGCTACTTAGCGAGAATCAACTCGGTGAACAACAGATACCAAGGATGCTGGCTGATGAAGGAGACGAAGTAAGCTAGGTAGCCAATATAAGGCTTAGCAGTACAGATACATGTGGGCTCACTATTTGGCAAGCAACCGGTCACAGTTGCCCTGTTTATCTCATGTCTTATAAAAGCTTATTAATGATTTATAAAGTGTTCACAACCTAATTAATAAATGAATTACAAACTATTCGTAAACCCTTTTAAAAAAGAATATATATATATATATATATATATATATTTTTTTTTTTCAATGCCATGCGATCTGCCCACACTACCCTTGCGATCGACCGGATCGATCGCAAGGGACGTATTGGGCACCCCTGTGTTAAGGCATAGTTTTGGGCTCTGAAACTGTAAATATGAGTGTTTTTCATTATTTGCTGGAATTAAGTATAGTGGGTAATGTATTCATTCAGCTGGAGCTAAAACAATTCGTCAATGAACCAACTCATCGATCAAAAGAGAAATCATTGGGAAATCATTTGATGATAGACGACTCCTTTACAATGCAAGAAGTTGCTGTGTTTCTTTGTCATATAAGATAGTAAATAGAATATAATTTTTTCTGACCTCTTTTATGCCGAATAATTGAACTAAATGAGAAAACGTTTGGCAGAATAATTGATGGCGAAAATATGTGTGATACCGAATTGATACCGAAATAAAATTAGTTGCAGTTCACACAGAAGCTTTAGAATTAGAGATCATCTTTAAATAAACCATCGACTAGTGTCTTCTGTTGAGATTATTCTTTGCAACACATGCCTAAAAACATTGCCAAAGAAAGCATTCACGTAGAACAGTTTTTGACGCTTGTGTTTCAGGGCAATTTCAATCCTGATAACCTTCTTTGCCTCCAGCTGGCCTCTTGACCCGTGCCATCGTTTTGAGATTGGAGATGATTGTGGCATTAATAGCCCTGTTTGTCAGCCTGGCCGTAGCCTCAGGACTGATGTTTTCTGGGTGTGTGACTCAGATTGAGACAAGGGCAAGCCTGTGCATCTGGTCATCAGGCTTTACTCTCTCTGAACCCGTGACCCTTGCCCTCTTTGCCGTCTTTTTAAATTACCACCATCACTTCAAGCCCCGTTTCAATCCAAGGCAACAATAGCTTCTTGTTTAGGGATTATCAAAAACACCAACAGATCCATGTTTCCTTCTGTTTTCTGGCTGATAAAGGCTTGCAGGAAACCGACAGTCGCCCTGCAGTGTATTTGCAGATAAAGCGGAGATAAACTGCGCTGTCGCCTGTGCTCACAGTCACGGTAGCACGCCTCGGTTGTCACAGTTGTCAGGGCATGCAGTTGGTGTGGTTTTGAGGCTGTATCTGCCAGCAGCTGCAGTCATTTGCTGCGTTTGGACGCTCTGAATTCCTCTGGTGGGAGGATGGATAATAGACGTGGTTCATAGACTTGTTGTTAGGCTTCAAGACTACATTTTCATGGCACTGAATGGGTTAGTGATGCCTGGTTTGAAGTCACTACATTGGTGTCAATGAGTTTCTGTTTACATTGACATTGCTGACAATTCCTGCTCTTGCCCAGTGTGAGCTGTGGTTTCAGATTATGTCAGAGGTAGGGCTGCAACAAACGACTAATTTGATAATCGATTAATGAAACGATTAATCGACTATTCGGACTATTATGCCTTGCACAATTTCTCAAACGCTCTTATTTAGCCATCAACTTTTAGATGTAGCTTGAGGTTGTTTTAGGCATGTGGAAACTAACAATGAAGACAATAAAGATGAATACTTGATTCAAAAATGCATATATTATTAAATTAACTAAACACATTTTGAACAAAATTAACATCGCTTTTTATTTAAAGTAAATAAATAATATTTCACATCAAAAGAAACAACAGTGTTTTAACAAATCGTATAAAATAATCTGATGACAGAACTGTAAACACAATAGCTGACATTTTAACAAACTAAATAACTCAGTTTCCTCTAATCATTAACCCATGTTTGTATCATGTAGTTAACTCCGTGTGTTGCTGCTAGCATACATAACACCTGACGTGGAAACGTTACTCGTGGAGGGGGCTACAGAGCTGCTAGAGAGACAGTGGAACCCGGTGCATTCCTCCGTCTGGATGTGGAGCACTTTTGATAAATGTTTAGAGAAATTGCTCGTGTTACCGCCCTTACATGCTAAACTCTTATTGCACTTTAGGCAACGAGCATCGAGACGGGTAAAGTTTAACCACACCTCGGAGCGCGTTCTCTCCGCCATCTCCGCAGTGTGTTGCTGCATGTAGCAGCCACGTGTGTGTGTGTGTGTGTGTGTGTGTGTGTGTGTGTGTGTGTGTGTGTGTGTGTGTGTGTGTGTGTGTGTGTGTGTGTGTGTGTGTGTGTGTGTGTGTGTGTGTGTGTGTGTGTTGCATGCATGTAGCAGCCGCGTTTGAGTAAACTGCCCCGCCCCCTCGCACACAGACGGGGGAGAGAAAGATCTCTCTTCTGGATTGGAAAGATCGAAAATATATCATAGACGCATTTGTTTGTCTTTTTGCATATTAGAAACGAGTTGGCGACACTAAGACTGCGATATAATGCTTATGTAGCAATAATACATGACATATCTTTTTTAAATGTCTCCGGTACCGATTAAAAGACCAATAACGATGGAGTTTAACGGCGCGTAAAACACACGTGATGACGTCACCAACGAATCGGCGACTGAATTAGTTGGCAACTAATTTGGTAATCGATTTCAATCGATTAAGTCGATTAGTTGTTGCACCCCTAGTCAGAGGCTACCCTCACCATAGAGTGGTGCAGGGATGACGTATTCCTTAAGGCTGACCTGGAAATTAACATCGCAAGGGCTTCCTCAACAAAAAAGCAATGAGATTTTTATATTGGACGAAAAAATATTGTGGGAAACAAAGCAGGATAATATCCACATATTAACACCCCGAGTCTAAATGCAATCTCCAGAAGTCAAAAGCTGGACTATAAAAGAACTACCTGGTCACATGACTTCACGCCACCATCGCTAAGCTAAAGTTGGCTAATGTTTGGCATGAGGACTTTTTGTAGTTTATTTAGTCACTTGTTAGCAACTGCCATTTTTAAGACACATACAAGCTTCAGACATTCAGCAGGTACAAACTGTCATATTTGATGCCGTTGAACAAAACATGACAAGTCTTACGCTTGTGTCAACCACAAACCATATATCAGGCCTCAAGACAATACATTAAAGAACGTTGACTGGAGACGAGGGTGCCAGAAGTGGTCAAATGCTGACACATTTCCAGGTTTTAGGACTCATTCCTGCACCACTCTAAAGCCACGAGTGGAATGATAGGCATTTGTGCCAGACACTGGCGCTGACAGAATGATAGTATCCCCTTACCATAAGCAGCTGGCCAACATTTAAATCTAGCTATGCCCTGCCTCAGTGTATCTGCTGCCATCCTCTCAGTGAAGTGAAATGTATGTTAAAGGTTGTTGTGGATGTGGTAAAGGATGATTCTCTGTCGGTTAGTTTGCAGATGATGTGGTGTTTTTGTGGCCAGATGTGGGGAGTATGGTTTATTCTTAGACAGATGTAGTTAGGAGGTTTTGATCCTGTCAACCGCCCGACCTGTCTGCCCTCCTGCGAGGGATCAGATTCCATCTGGAACGTGCCTTGTTCCACTTCAAACAGAAACACATAATCCTCTTACGGACACGGTCGTTCCACTTGTACTGTGCATGCGAGCGTCCCGGGGCCAAAGCCTCTCGGGCGCGTTTCTGCCATCCCGTCCAGATGCTTCGGTTCTGCCCTCTTTCTCCATCTCTATATCTGTCCGGTGTCATTGATCCGAGCCACCAGCTGGTCCTGATCTCATTTACCCCCAAAGAGTAGCTCGTTTGTGGGCAGACGGCCCATTATGGAGGCCATCCAGAAGCTCTTCAAGTTACAAATTAGCCTCAGTTTCTCTGCTGCCTCTCAGTCGGCTCCTCCTTGTCTTGCTTGCCCACACTCTGTCCCTTTTAATATCCCCCCCCCCACCTTTTTATATTGTCCTGTCTTTGTCACTGGTATCTCTCTTATCTCCCAGGGGGGAGAGCTAACCGCATCAGAGGAACCTGCCTCGCTAATGCACTTCCTCTGTCCATCTCTCCCTGTCTATCCCATCTGTGGAGCTACTCCCCACTTTCTCCTGAGCGATCAATATCCGTACAGTGGAGCTTCCCGCTGCCCTGCTGGTCACCCTGCAGGCGGTGGAGCTCCACCAGGCTGAAGTCGGGCCCTCGCCGTTCTCTGTTTTTTGTTTAGTGGCCGACGGAGCCTCTTGCCCTGCCTCCCCACGGTACATTGTCTCGTTTCTGGGACATACTGAGGCCTCTGTTAGCGCTGCTCGTTCTTTTCTTGTCTCCCTTTCCCTGTCTGCTGTTATAGGCCGACTGTACAAGATTAGCATCTCTCTTTGTCCAGGGTTAACAAGCTCTGTCATGTGTTAATCTGCCCGTCCCCAGGGGGGCCGAGTTTCTCCGAGCCCCGTCGCACCATGGGAAGAGCAGGTTCGGGTGTTTGTATGTTTTGGTGCGTCAGCTTGTTTGCTGTTTGTGAGATTGAGGGGGGGGGGGTGGTGTGAACTCGCACAATGTACAGCCTATAAGCCATCGCATCGGCATTCACTGCCAATTTGCGGTGGTCATACTCGCCCTTTTCTCCTGATTTGGTGTATTATTTTATTTTCAGTGAGTCTTGTAATCCCTTAATTGCTGTTTTTATTGAAGACATTTTTAAATGTTAGTGTGACTCTCCGCAGAATCCTTTAGGATTAGTGCCAGCCTCTCTGGTCACATGTTTCTGCGATCCAGGTGTCTGCCTCACAATCTGCCGCTCCTTCTCACATAGAGGAGACACAAAAAGACTCCTTCCTTCCTTCCTCCCAGCGGGGCCTTTCTTCTCTGGCTCAGTTTGTCTTTTGGACAACCCTGCAGCTCATTGACGAGCTGCAAATCGATTGAAAGGATTGACTCTGCTACACCTTTTTAAGGACTTAACAAACAGCGGGGGAGGTGTGTTTGTTTGTTGTGGCGCTGCTGTATGCCAGAGGTAGGTCTGGATAACTAATGGCAACCAGTGGCCATATTTTTCTTCACAGCTTCATCCTTTTGTGTTTTGAAAGACATGATTCTCATAAAAGTGTGGTTTGCTCACCGTTTCCCAGATAAGAGAAGATCTGACTTGATAGAAAATATTGATCCTAGTTGGCTCCAATTATCACCGCCTGCTGACGGCAATCTAAGGGTTGCAGGGAGTGCTTTAGCCCCGGGTTTTGCCTCTCAGGCTACAGGTTGCGCTGCCTTTTATTGATGAAGGTCAATAGTGCTGTTTGGAGCCTGAAGGGAAGACTTGCAGACATTACTTGGGGAAGAAAAAAGATACCACGTTGCACATTTAGCCAGATTGTTTTTCACATTTACTCACACCTTTTGCACAGCATTGGATTGAAGCCTTAGTTCTTTCTCCCCCCCTCTCGGTTGTTTCCTCCCTCCCTCTCCCCTGTTGCTCAGCCCTCCCACAGTCCGTAGGGAATGCCGTCAGAGCGGCGGCTTGGTTTTGGAGTTTATTTGTGTGCAGGACAGAGGCGTCTCCTGACCTCAGGTCGGGGGTGTTTGGAGAATGTGAGGGCTGTGATTAGCATGAAGGCAGCACTTGTAGCCCCCAGCT